>NC_056726.1:982000182-982002213 GCF_019279795.1 Protopterus annectens | reverse complement strand
AAAGGGGCCAGGCCCTTTTTTCAAGTGTAAATTTTTTTGGAAAGGGGAAAAAAAGGGAAAAAAAAAACAAATTTGGAAGGAAAAAATCAAAAAAAAATCCCATGGATTTTCCTCTACCCATTCGGGCAGGGAGGAAGAGGTCGTTGGATATGGATGTCGACAGAGGGGCGAAGAGGAAAGAACCACAAACGACCCAGCAGCAACGGATTATACCGAGTTACTGGAACAACCATGCTTAGTACACAATATTTCAACGTTCAGTTTAAATGAGTCTGAGATAGCCGTTCTTAACAGGGGATTATCCTTTATTCCCACATCCAATTTGGATGTTAGCCAGGCTGTTAAATCCTTGAGGATGTTTACGAGAAGAGTTGCTCTTAAACTTTTATTTTCTCAACATGATGAACCTAGTACATGGACTCAGGGTGACCTTAAGAAGAAAAGCACATATACTCCCCAACTTCAAGCAAATCTAGAGGTGTTTGTGAAAGCTGTGGAGAATAGTCTATACAGTAACATGGGTTTGTCCAATTCTGTGAATAGTGGGAACTTAAATAAGCATGAGCGTGATGCATTACAGAGTTTACGTAACAACAATAAGATCGTTGTTCAACCAGCAGACAAAGGAGGACTGGTAGTGGTGATGGACAGTAAATATTATGAGAACAAGATATTGGAGTTGTTGAATAACCGATCATATGAAGTAATATCAACACAAACTGTTTACAGAATGCAAGATAATATATTCCGTAGTCTGTATGAATGTAAATGCATGGGCCTCATTACCGAGGACCTTTATAAGTATTTTTTGGTGGAGTCACCATTGATTCCAACAATAACTGGATTACTGAAGGTCCACAAGAATCCGCATATACCAGAAATGAGACCTGTGGTGGCTGGAGCCGGATGGCTCACGGAACCTGTTTCCGTTTATCTTGATCATGAACTTAGAGTATTTTTGAATACACATAGGCTGGTGCTAAGAGATACGGAACAATTTCTAAGGGAGTTGTATGCCGGAATGATTGAAATCTCTGACCTTGACCATATTGTGTTTGTAACAATGGATGTTACATCTCTGTTCACATGCATCCCTAATGAGGAAGGGCTTGCTTATTTGAAATGGTTTCTCAAGGAGATTGTGAAACATGATGATTATAAGATTGACTTGCTCTGTCTTCTGATGGAGATAGTATTGGAGAACAATATTTTTTTGTTCCAGAACAGCTGCTACAAACAAATGAGTGGCGTAGCTATGGGCACTAGTTGTGCCAATAGCTATGCCAATCTGGTTATGGCCGCCTTTGAGACTAAATTTATCATGGGTGATCCACATATCATGTTCTTTAAGAGATTTGTGGACGACCTATTTTTTGTTTGGAGAGGCTCGATTCAATCACTGAATGATTTTCATCATAAATTAAACAATAGCAGTACTTTTTTGAACTTTACTATGAAGTATGCATATGACAACATTGACTTTTTGGATGTCAATGTGTTTGTAGAGAAAGGAAGGGTGAACACAAAAGTTCATCGGAAAGCATGCTATAAACCCTCATACTTATATAGGGATAGTATGCATAGCCCCCACATATTTAGTAATATTGTCAAGGGGCAGGCCATGCGTCTTTCAAGGTTATCTAGTACAAAATATCTGTTCAATGAAGAGCTAATGCAGTTAGAGAAAGGTTTAATGGGACGTGGATATTCTGCACAAGAAATTCATAGGGTATACACAAAAATGGAACAAATAAGGGCTGATAGAGTACAACCTTATTACTCTGGGGCAGCCAGGCCAGTGAAACGTGAAGGCCATAGATCTAGATGTGAATCCTTTGTGGTTCCGTACGGCCATAATGTGGATGTAGTGAGGGAAGCAGTGACCAGGAATTGGAATATTTTAATCACAGACGAACGGGTAAAGGATATGGTTGGGGAACAACCGAGTTTTACATATAGCAATATGCAAAGTCTGAAACAGTTGTTGTGTCATAATCAAACACATTATTGTGCATTCCCAATGACCCCCTA
>NC_056726.1:981583997-981679682 GCF_019279795.1 Protopterus annectens | reverse complement strand
CTTCCATATCATTGTATCTTTCATACTCCTTCTACTTCTCTACCCTTCTGAGCCCTAACTATTATGTATATGACTTTTGCCTTATTGCATAACCGTTATGCTTTAGGTAGGATTGCTTTGAAACCAATGGTACATTGTGTATGACTCTAAACTGTTTGAGTTCCTTACATGTATGTTGATTTAGTTAACAGGCTGGTGTACAATTCTATCATGTTGGCTGTCTGTATTAACAACTTGTCTGTCTGCCTTTATTACGTTATGTGTGGAGCTTTTCTCCACAGGCCTCTACTGAAAATGGACATATATCCAGCTAGACTATCTGGGTCAACAAATGTAAAAGTAATAACAATAAATGAATATGGCATCTTACCTGCACGCCGGTGTCTTGCTGCTGTGTGGATCCAACCTCCATCATGATGCATGAGTGTTGCTGTTGTTGTTCTGGGGCTGGATCCACAACACTTAGCAGTAGCCCCTCCTGTCTGGTGAGGGGGGATGTGTGGCCACCCCCCACCTGTGGCAACCTGTTGCCTGCGGATATCTGCAGCACGCTGGCGGACATTTCTAATCAAATCACTGCAGTGATGTCTCACCTGCTCATATGTCCTATCATGCATGCCAACATCATTTATCCTGCTAACGAGGTTTTGCCACAGTGCAGACCTCTCCTGCTGATTCTGGGTGGTGCCTGAGAACAGGATGGCATAGTCACGCACCAGGCTCTGGTGAATCACGTCATCCTCTGCAGCAGAATATGATGGGTTCCTTTTTGGAGCCATGTCAAGCTGGAAAGGTACACAAACAGGTTATCAGCATAGTATCTCAACAATATATGGTACACATTCTATACAGGGAGTATTAACTTCTACTTATTACTGCTTTGTTAAAACTTGATTACAGTGTAGCTATCATTCTATGTCATTTGTACTAAGCACTTGGCCTTCAGACCAGTTGTTTTACATAAGGGAGGTTGGTGGCAAGCACTGTGGTGGCAGGACACATATCTTTCATCCATTGAAGTTGGGAACTGCTGATTGAGGGCCCAGTGTACAAGTGTATTAGTTCTGGTATGGGCAGTTGGCCTTCAGGCCAGTTATTTAACATTAACAAGGTTTGTGGTCTGCACTCGTGTGTGACAATAGGCTGTACTCTGCCATTCATAGCTGGGGACATCTGGTTTCAGGTTTATAGTGCCTGCATATCTGAGCTGTATCTTACTGACATTGCTACACCTTGTTTGCTGTAGCAACCACTACATCCAGGCCTCCTGGATCTACCTTTGTTTATATGCTTGTTATTTGTTAGCTTGTTATTTCACTGGTATGCTACTTCCACATAGTACACAGCTTCTCAACACGTCTGTGACTCACTACTGATATCTGCATTGCTTACTGTACGTATTTCCATGTTACACATGACAGCAAGTGACTGCTTCTCATTGTTGCATTTACTTAATTGTGACACATTGCACTTAGGTTACCTGGCACTTGCTCACTGACGCTTTTATATCAGTCAGCAGTTGTAGGTAATGTCAGTACACCCTCACTCCCCACTGGACCTTGTTTTCAATCATTAATTATTACAGAATTCACAATAGTATTCTAGCATGTCCAGAGGTCAGTTGTCAGTTCCCTCCCCAGTCCAGCTGGTGAGTGTGGTACTCCAGAGACAATGTTAGAACAGATGCATGTACACAGACAACCCCCTCCTCCTAACAACAAATTCAAACTCATGTGAGTGATGCAACCATATACCAAACTGGAGGCTAGGCTCTGTCTACTCAATACCGCCATAACCAGTCAGGTGGCCAAGGAAACCACACACTACACTTCCAGTCTCACATAGACCTACCACAACAGCGGACCTAACACATGATCACACATGAACATACTTGTAGGCTCGGACCACAGCTATGCCTATGCAGCAGAGACCTCCTAAGCAGACATCCAGGCAACCACTACCATGAAAACGAACATGTGCAACACATCACACAAAGCCAATGTGCTGAACACTCACAGCCATTAACAGTAAACAACACACCTCATACACCTGTACTAGGTGCCTCTATCATCAGGCACACTAACATCACGTTCACCAGGCTTAACGAGGTGAGGGTCACGGTGTGCAGCCTGTCGGGCACTGTGACCTGCCACATAACACAAACACTCAGGTAACCCCAAGGCAAGTACAGGTATGACTCAGTCAATGTCCATGCTGGTGTGAATGGCCTGACACATTCCTCCCTGGACTACATGACATGAGACAGTACAGAGCTCTCTGAGCACGTAGCCCAAGACAGTTTGACCCTGACCTTGAGTAGCATCCTACCCTCACCTAGAACCATGCCACAATATCAAGGCACGATGATCCCTTCCAACAATTGACTGACATACTGGTGTCATTCACAGGTGTGCCAATGCCTGCCATCTTGGGGTGGTATGCTTTGCTAGGGACAGCTTACACCTGTCACCCCTGTCCTATTGGAATTTGGTGGAGCCTCTTGCTACACCCATAGTGCCTGTATTAGGCAAGGCTCATAAGGCAAACCCACATCCATTTGTATCACAAAGGTTGAGGAAGTAAGAGTGATGCTACTCAACACTGGAAGTCTAGACCTAAGGATGCACGCACTCAAAACCCTACTTAACATTCTGGACATCGATATCTGTGCAGTAACATGAACCTGTTTCAGGTTTCACAGGAGCACACCAGTACTACCAGGTTATAGCTGTTACCATTCTTGTTGGCCCCAACACTTGAACAAGGGAGGGGGAGTATCAATATTCAATGCAGATTCCCATGCCTCCACATTGGTGGCACAGTACAACATAGGTGTTAGGCCATTGAGTACAGAAGACGTAGTTGGGGACCTGGGGAAGAAACATGGTGGAAGAAACATGGTAGCGGTCTGTCATTTGTCAACCACATGGCCAATGTGGATTGAAAGACATGTTATATAGCCCAGCTAATCATGAGGGATTCACATGTATGGCAGGGGAGGTCATTGTGCCTCTTTACTCATCCATCATCAGGCCTATAATTGCGTACAATGCACCTTTTGGGATGTACCTAACCAGACACCTACAGCAACTGGTACAGGACAACAGTACCTCATCAAGGTGATGCAATGGCTCACACAGATGTCATATGCTGCCCAGGTAAAGTAAATCCAGCTGGACTCAGTGGCATACTGCCTGTTCAGAGGCAATCTGTGCGTGCCATATACAGCCATGTCCTACCCAGCAGTAATGAACATGCTGCACCTCAGGCAATCAGAGTCCCATACAGCCACATGCTCAGGAGAGCTGGACCTCAGCACTGACATACATGGACATGCTGGAGGGGCATATTCCTAACCGAGAGGCTCCCTTCACTCTGTAATGAGCTCACACTACAGGTTAGGCAGAGTCCCTCATTGACTCTCTTCCATAGGAATCTGGATGAGTGGATGGAGATCATAGTTGTACCCCAGGTATCACTTCTATGTCACTGTTAGACAGAGGCACAGTATACTAACGTCGGACAAGGGCATAGCAGCATAACTTGTAATTGGGTGGTGAAAGACAAACACATTCTACTAGGCTTACCAATGCCCTAGGGCAAATAGCCTAGTATGAATCTATGAACATGTGTGTACTGCTATAGTACTTCTGCCATATGTTGCATGTGTGTGTGTTGTGGGGGATGCACAGGTAATGGCCGGATACTTCTGCACAGGTGACACGTCTGACACATTCTGGGTGTTCATCCCTACATACTGGATGTGTGTTGCCATCCAACCCTGTGATGTGGACACACATTACTCAGCCTGGATTTACATATCCGAACAACACCACAAGCACAGTACACTACCTTGCTATGTATGCATGTAATTACACAGTTATTCAGTAGTTATGACAGTGATGCTATCCATGCAGCCCATTGGGCCAGTGGAAGCCACAACACACACCGCCAGCACCTTTGCATATGCTTACCACAGACATCCCACATACTGCATGTACTGTGCACACACATATCTAACCCAGAACAACTGCACACCACGTATTAATCCTGTCCAGTGGACTACAGATACAGGCATATTGTATAACAATAGTAGGAGGCTACTGCAGCACAGGGCAGATTCACATGACAGCAAGGCATCTGTGGTCAGCAGTGTTAAGATGCTTCACATTCACCAAATGCACAGATATTGGCAACATTGTTGCAGACAGTTTAGGTGCAGGTACCCCCCCCCATTCTCCTACACATGTGGTATTAGTTATCCCAGATGACTGTCACCTCCCTATCCTCTCACATGTCCAGGTGAGAGGCACCTTCATCATTGCAGAACACATAGCATCACTGTTACGAAATGGTATCCCTGGATGTGTGCTACATTCACCCCTGGAGGACATAGCACCACATGACAGACTGATATTAATCCCTGGCCATACTACAGGATATGTACCTGAACAGTGCCATACATACACAGTGGTCCCACACCAATGAGGAGGAACCTCTACTGACCCTGGGAACTACTGCATCATGTGCACAACTGGCCTTGTGTTCTAAGTTATGGAAGTGTTAAGTATGGGCAACATGTACAGCAATATTACATATGTTTATATTTCAGGACTATGTACACATAACCTATCTCATGGACATACCTATAGATAGTGAACTATGATACATTTGGAGGTGTCACAGTATACACAGGATTAACCTGCTACTTTGCATTACCTGTGTTTGTGGCAGCTGTTGCTGTGCCAGTGGTGCTGCTTGCTGCTTTCTGTTTGCTGCTTGCTGCTTGCTGCTGCTTTTGCTGCTGGCTGTCCTTATATTTGTTTGATTTCTCTCTCTCTCTCTCTCTTTCTCTGTAGGTTTTGTGCAATGAATGTATTGCATGAGTGTAGTGTGGGTACTCGATGCTTTTGTAGGTATCTGCATAGGTCCATGTGATGGCCTCTGCACCAATTGTAAGGCAGCATTTGCTAATTGCATGCAGCCAGGTGTGTACTGATTGCATGTCTCACTGTGATTTCAGGACACTGCTATAAAAGGGTATGTGAGATAGGCGTTGCCCTTTCAGATTGTAGGGCGTGGACCATGCTGGTATGCTGTTGACAGTGTTCTGTGAGTGTGAATGTTAGTACATCTCCCATGCTTCATGCTGTGTTGTAGATTCAGGTTGCTGCATTTCACTTGCCTGTTCCCTGTAGTGAGTGTGTATGCATACTGACACCTACAACTATATGTCATATGTATTGCTATATAAATATATATATATATCTGTGTACATATACATACTTTCATATATGTACATTAGCTGACATTATTGGGTACAAGCTAACAATTAGCAGGGCTGTTTCTGTTAACACTACACTAGTATGGGAATCCAGTAATTGGGACAGTGAAGGTCTGTCTGACATGCTTTGGGTAGTACACATACTATATTGCCTTTATCTTCATTCCTACTATTACATGTTCCACTTATTTAGCACTGTATTCCTGTATGAGAGTCATGGCTTAGTGGTAGGTTATACAGACTAGGGTTACAATGGTCTTGTGGTAGGGCCTACTAGTATGCTTATATTCTGCTTTTGACTTGAGTATAGGGCCTATCAATCAAAGTGCTGGAGGCACCTTTAAGCAGTTAAAGGGGTTAGTAGGTCTCACAGGAGCCAGGCTGTGTTGCAGATTCTGGTTGCTGCATTTATCTTCACTGTTTCCTGTAGTGAGTGTGTATGGATACTACACCTACAACTATATTTCATATGTATTAATATATATTTATATATATGTATGTGTAGATATACATACCTTCATATATGTGCATTACCTTACTTTATTATGTACAAGCTAACAAGTAGCAGGGCTGTTTCTGTTAACACTGAACTAGTATGGGAATCCAGTAATTTGGCCATTGAAACTCTACCTGACATGCTTTGGATAGTACATCTCCTATATTGCCTTTATATTGATCCCTACTATTACATGTTATATTTATTCTAGCAGTGTGTTCTTGTAAGGTAGTCATGGCTTAGTGGTAGGTCATACAGACTAATGTTATGAAGAGACTGGCAGTGGGAATTTATTTTTCTTTGCAAACTTTCAAACTGAGTACAGGGCCTGTCAATCAAAGTGCTGAGGCCACCTTTAAGCAGTTAGAAGGGTAAGTAGGTCACACAGGGGTCAGGCTGTGTTGCAGATTCAGGTTGCTGCATTTATGCTCACTGTTTCCTGTAGTGAGTGTGTATGGATACTGACACCTACAACTATATTTCATATGTATTTATATATATTTATATATATGTATGTGTAGATATACGCACCTTCATATATGTACATTACCTTACTTTATTATGTACAAGCTAACAAGTAGCAGGGCTGTTTCTGTTAACACTGAACTAGTATGGGAATCCAGTAATTTGGCCATTAAAACTCTGCCTGACATGCTTCAGATAGTACATCTCCTATATTGCTTTTATACTGATTGCTACTATTACATGTTATATTTATTTTAGCACTGTGTTCTTGTAAGGCAGGCATGGCTTAGTGGTAGGTCATACAGACTAATGTTACCAAGGTCCTGGGTTCGAGACTGACAGTGGGAATTTATTTTTATTTGCAAGCTTTCAAACTGAGTACAGGACCTGTCAATCAACGTGCCATAAAGGCACTTTTAAGCACTTAAAACCAGGTCTGCGCTCGTTTGCGCGGAGCTCACGCATGCGCACTGGCGGGGAGCTCCGCTAACACAAGCGCACACCCGCGCTAATTTCTTTGAAAGAAAAGAAAAAGGGGTGACAGGAAAGTGGTGAAAAAGGGGTCACAAAGAGGGTAAGACAGTAGGGAAACAAGCGTGGGATTTGCAGGAGGGATGTAGGTAAGGCCCATAGATGCCCATGTCTTTGGCAGCAAAAGCTGTGCATTTCCATGTATTTTGGTGAGACATTGGAAACCTTTCACCACTGAGAGAGGTGTCAGGACAACATTAATATTTGTTGTAGAGCCAATTGTAATTAACTGTTTCAATGTCAAGCAGACATGTGTGTGACATGGACAGCTATGTATGGGGCATAATTTTTTTGTGGGTACAGAGTGCCCTTTTTTTTTTTTTTTCAGGTGAGAGTGGTATGTCAGGTGAAGGAAGTCGGTATAGCTGGGGAGGTAGGTTGGGTAGGTTAACAGACAAGACAGACAAGACGCATACAGGGGCGGTGTATGACACACGTGGGGGGTTATACACTTGACAGGGACGGAGGTTGGGATATCCGAGATGCATGAGCCCACAGATGGCAACAGTGGAACTGATATCCCCACCCATAGGCAGTTGCCACTGTTCCTTCACAGCCCAGGACGGGGCTGTGCTGGGGGCTGTGTAGGCGGGGCAACGGCCGGGGACGTTAGCTGTGCCACACGAGCCTCGAGCTGGCGTAGGGGCCCAAGAACAGAGTCTTGGATCTCCCTTTGCACCACAGACTGGACACTTTGGAGGGTGAGTGGATGAACCCCTCCGGCCACACTTGCAGAGGGGGGACAGGCCCCATCCCCTGCAGCGCTTCCACCCGAAGGTGGCACAGGGCCACCGGAGGGGGGTCCGGCCTGGGCACTAGTGCCAGGTGCAGTCGCCAGCTGAGGTGGGAGAGGTGGGTCCGCTGGGACCTGCCTTCCCAAGCATTCTAGGTTTGTGAGTAGTTATGTTAGTTTGGGTTAGTGGCATTTTATTCCATTCAGATTAGTTGTAACAGCATGCATTGGTATTCCCATCAAACAAACACCCAGATATTAACACCATTGAACAAGGGGCATATCAATATCACATGCATTATTTGAACAGAAATACACAGTCAAACAACATGCAGGGTTGATTAATGGCAACAGGCCATCAAATTTGCAGGTATGAACAGGGCACATGCACAAACAGACATGCATATATTTTTGAAACGGACAAATGTCCATGATTAATGAAATGTTCACATACCATTATTTAGTGGGTGTTGTTATATGGAATTATAGGATTGGGTGGAGATAGAAAGTGATGACACATTCATATGTTACACATTGATTTACATTTGTAATAGGTACACAATTAAGTTGAGGCTGATGTTTCAAAATAATTTTTATTTGACTGTCATGCTACACCTGTTACAAATACATCACTATCCTACTTATTTTGAATCTGATCAGATACATCATCCTGCTACACTTTGATGACAGGACAGGGGACAACTATGGCTGTTTAGTCTGTCAGATAATCATTCATTCTATCTGCAAATTGTTTACTGTGATCACCATATACAGACTTTGGCCTAGACATTCCAGATTCTGACACACTGAAATCAGTTTGGGATATTAAGATGTACTTCCCACATGCATTTAGTTCTGTAGAAACACACTGGGGCTACTATATTCAGGGGTTATTACTACTTTATTTATTCATACATGACCCTTTCTGTCAGTCTCACACTTCCTGCAAATTCACAGTTCAGGTTGCTACTTCTAGGCTTTGTTCACATGTTAGACTAGTGGTGATTCAAACACTTTCCAACAACCTCACTTCTGTCATGATTCAGCATTTCAACAGGGGATATATCTCACATGTGACTACCTCAGATTCTGAAGCTGTACTCTTGAGACTACTGCAGGTTACACTATATTTAATTAATGGTGGGACATCTGTATGACAGCACTGTTTAATTCTATCAATTATATTTCCAGTTACACTTGCATACTGATGAACTTGTTGCAGCCATACCTGCAGACTTTCAAATCTTGCTTGCACATTATATTACTTTTAATCAATACACTGCAGTGTTCTGATACATGCTACAGTATAATATTTATTTACAAGTACTGGGTGGGGTTACTAACCTGCACGGTGGCGCATCCGCACCAGCCTACGGGCATGCATCTCGCGATTCGAAGAGCGGACACCTGCAGCTGTAATACAAAAGAAGTAATATTGGACTACACATCTCCATGGTATCAGCTAGTTGAAATCCTTACATACATAAGTAAAATGTAACTTACTCAGTAGTGGGGCGTTGGGCATATCCCGGGCCTCCTGGATCCATTCGGACAACTGGTCTTGCTTGCGTCGTTTCAAGTCCGCATGGTGGTGACGGACCTGCTCACCAGTGCGTGGAATGCCAGTAGCACTGGTCAGATCACGAGCCAACTGGTCCCATGCCTCTGCCCTATATGCTCCCCATGAGACCTGGCCCTGCATGAGTTGGGCCTCGTGATGGTGGACAAGGAGCCAGACCATGTATCTGGACTCCTCAACGCCCTAACGCTGTGCTCGAAAGCAACGTCCCTCACCTACTCCACTCATTCTGACTGCAGCTCTGATCTACAATCGTTTCTGCTGTGTATTCCCGCCTATGGGGCTTATATATGCCGATTTTCCCGCACATTTCTCTGATTGGCTGTTTTGGAATTGTATCTACTTCACTGAAAATGCTTTATCATGCTCCATTCTGGATTTTATCCCATATATATGCTATTTCTGCAATTCTAGGTATTGCTGTCATGGCTTAGTGGTTTAGTACCTTGACTCTAGTGCATGGTATCCTGGGTTCGAATCTGGCAACTGCTTTTTGATTTTCCTGACAGAAATGAGTTGAGACCTGTCAATCAAACATGCCAAAAGCACTTTTAAGAACTTAAAACCAGGTCTGCGCTCGTTTGCGCGGAGCTAACGCATGCGCACTGGCAATTAGCTTGTGGGAGCGCCGCGCAAACAGTGTGCGCTGGGATAAATCTTAATTGGCTAGTGACACACATGTTCAGCTAAGCACAGCTAGTTGCAAACAATTTCACTCTGTTAAACCGATGCCTAGCAACAGGCACGCAGTTTGCAGCTTTTTAAACACTACTCAGCTACGGGCACTCCGTCTCACAGCAGCTTACCTATCAGTACATTTCTGACTATTTTTGTTATTGTGTTACTTCAGAATATATGCTCCGTTTCATTCCATTTTACAAAAAGGAATACATTTACATGTGTACAATACTGTCAGGGGGCTTTTTAGTGCTTATTTACAAAAAAAAAAAAAGTTGTTGTGGGGGGCTCGAACCCTGCCTGCCTACTCTTAGGCCGGCAACTCTACCGCTAAGCTATTACTTCTTGGCTTACTTTGCATATTTAGTTCTTATATCCTTTTCCACTGATTGCTAACTGTGATTGCGCTAGTAGCACACCCGCGCACACGGGCGCACACAGTAGCAAACATTTACGGGGTTTTAAAAAAAAAAAGGTTTTAATTTAATTTTATTACATCTCTTCACTTTATACAGTGATGGTCTATCGGGCCAATGTGTTGTGTAGTGTGTTTATGCACATTTCCATGGCCTCTCGTGGCTGTTTACTTTCAGCCATTCTAGTCTTCCGGGGGCGTGTCCGCTTGCAGGGCTTAGCCTACAGACACGCCCCCTACTCTCTTACACGGACCGTGTAAGAGTTACTAGTGTGATTCAGCATGCCTTATGCACCTCATGCATATGCATGACATGCTGACATCACACAGTTTCACTGCAGCCTCCGTGTAAGAGTTATAACTCTTACACGGAGGCTTCCTGAATCTGGCCCTATGTTTTTATCATGTTACAACACAGTGCATGACGTGATCTATGCATTCATCATTTCTATAATTCTATAATTATATATGAAGCTTGCTTAGGCTATCTCTATAGCTCTTTAAGAGAAATGCTGAATTTTGGCGCCAAATTGTTTTTAAATAGGGTAATTATAGATGTATACTTGGTTCTGAGGAAGTCTGCTGAATTGCAGATGAAAGCGCTTAACCTGAGTTAACCTGTGTTTCTTGTCGGAGCTCTGTTGATTTTTTATTATTTGTCTCCATCCCACTGTTCGAGCTGTGGTCTTTTGGGCACGCTGCTACATCAGGAATTGCTTTACTGTGGAGTTGACTGGTAAGAGATGTTTTATTTGGATTTATTTTGTATTTGTTATCACTGTTTTTCACTGTTTGTAGGTAGGAAGGCACTGCCTGTTAACAAGATTCACTTTGATTCATATTTTGTTGTTTTACCTTTAATTTCACTACTGGTTGTAAGAAAGGGACAGATTTTAGACAGGCAAACTTACGCCAAGGGGCCTAGACAGCTATAAATTTACACAGACTTCAGACAGGAAAATACTGAGCATATCTAAACAATGCTATCTTGGTTTGTGATTTATCTATCTTAACTGTTAAAAAGAAGTGTGACCACAAGTGATCATGACGTAAAGGAATTACAACATTTGTGTGGCTTGTAGAACTTGTATGGTCAGAACAACTTTGCTGGTGTGATTTTTGTCATAGAAGTTGATTTAAGTTCTCTTTGAATTCTGTGGTCACTGATTTTGGTTATTCTTTTTTTTGGCAATATTTTATTCATTGGAAGCTGAATGGATTCCTTAAATGAGTATGCAATTAATGATTTGCTAATGCACAAGTATCTTGTACAGTGTAATAAATGCTATGCATATTTAAAGATAACAGCTGATAACACTGGTGGTCTTTGTTCTTCATGTCAAAAGTTGGATGATATGCTTGCCATTGTTAGAAGTAAATCTCGACTTGATGATGATTTATTTATTTACGTTTGTTGACTGGGAGTGTCCGACTGGACGTAGGTTCATTTTCAGCGGAGGCCCAGGGAGAAAAGCTACACAAATGATGAATGCACATGTGCAATTGGCATGGCTTGGAGAACTGTTGTATCATATATTAATGACTGGACTGATGAACTAAATGTTAGGCATAGAACAAATAGAACAGATTTAGGAAATTATGCATCTATTTTCTGCAAAGAGCATTCAACCGTATGAAGCAAGACGATGCCCCTGACAACTTTGGAATCCTGGATGCAAGTATTCAGCAATCTGTGGATCCAGTTTGTTTAGAAGGATACAAAAAAGAAAGAAAGGAAGACATTCACAACAAATAACAAGGAAGAAAAAGAGACTGACTAATGACTGGAAAGGAAAGAGAATATGTAGTAAAAAGGATTCTGCTTTGTTGTGCAGCACACTGGTGACAGGGAATGAAGATATCTGTCTATCAGAAAACCCTCAGTCTACAGGAAAAGGCATCACCTTTCCAATGGAAAAGGTAGAAAAAAGAGGGAAGGGGCAGGTGAAAAGGAAGAAATCAAAACCGAACATGGAAGGATTGAAGAACATTACTGTAAGAAAAAAGAAGAGAAAGACAGATGATGACTGCATGGCTCAAGCTGTGGATTTACAATACCAGCCAGATGAGAATTTAATACACGGTGAAAACAGTGGGATTAATAAGACCAATAGTGATGAAGATCTATTCTTTGCAACAATTGATAGAGCAGAAATGACTGTATTAGAAACTGAAGATTCTTCAGAGTTGGCCAACAAAGATATTCTTGTAACTGGAGATTCAGTTATTAGGGGAACTGATACTTATATATGTAGAGATGATAATGAACATTGAGTAGTGTTATGCTTGTCAGGAACAAAAATAGAAGATGTGAAACAAGCCTTGGAATGCCTTAATGTAAGGAAGTATGGATCTGTTTTTATTCATGTTGGTACAAATGATGTCACCAACAAAGATTCTCTGACTCTTAGTCGGGACCTGACAGCCCTCTTAGATAGTATAGCTTGTACTGGTATTAGGATGTATTTTTCACAAATCACCTACAGAAAGGATAGTCAGGTCACTGTGAATGAAAAGAGTTTCTGAGTGAATATCTACATGGAAAAAATGTCCTGTTTTAAAAATGGAAATGTGTAAAGCATCCAAGCCTTGTTTTGGGCACACGTGTTCAGACAGGATGGTGTGCATTTGTCAAGATCAGGGAAGAGAATTTTTGCAGCAGATATTTTGCAATATTTGACAAACACCAGGCAAGAATTTTGCCAGGTCAAAAATTTAGCAGTTCACATTTAGCAACATTTGATGCATCTTTGATAGTTGTTAATGCTAGGAGAAAATTTGCTACATTCCCACAGGACTGATGTTATTGTTTGTGAAACATGGTTAAAGAACAATAACTGAAAACCAGTTCTGTCAGGGTATAAATGTTTTTACTGTAACAGACATTCTAACAAAAAATCAGGTGGAGGTGTTATGATAGAGATTAAAGATAGTTATGAGACCTGTGATTATTACATGTTCAATGATAACACCAATACTATAGACTGTAACTGTGACAATAAAGACAACTCTGGAATATATAACAATTGTTGGAGTGTATAGACCCCCAAAGTCAAGTGCTGATGACCTAGAGGAATTCATACATTTCTTACATGAAATACAAGAGGGAAGAATAACAGTGGCTGGGGACTTAAATTTATCAGAAACAGACTGAAATAATATTGATTCAACAACATTAGTAAGATAATTATTCGCAACATAAATTCAGGAGCAACAATTGCTTCAGATTGTAAAAAAAAACTACCAGGGGACACAGCATACTAGACATTGTTTGTGTTCCCAAAGAAATTACTATAACGTCCAGTCAAGTTTTACCACCATTGATTTGCAGTGATCATGGGGTTATAAAGGTTAATTTGTTACTAGATAATTCTGCCAAACTGGAATCTAAGCCAATGCACAGAAAGTTAATTACAGATTATATGGAAGCAAAACAGTCACTATATAAAACTAACTGGAGTGAGATGATCAGTGGAAAAACTACAGCCGGAATGTGAAAAGGTTTGAAAGAGAAATTGTTTGAGTGCAAAAAATAAAAAAAAAAATTTGCCAGGTTCGTTACAGGCCTACCCTACAGAACACACCACTGTACTAACCTGAAAAAGCTTGGATGGATAGAATTCCCACACCTTCTTCACCAGTCCCAACTCATAGAGGCCTTCAAAATCCTTAAACAACCTGAGAATACCCCAGCACTAAAAAACTTAATGACTCCCTACTCCAATCTAAGCTGCCTTCGCTCAGCAAACAGACTCCTTGTCCAAACAACTAAATCTCTCAACCTAGGTGGTGACGCGCTATTTGCCAACACCACTGGTAAAATATGGAACTCTCTCCCAAATAACATCACGCTTGCAACTTCTCTAAGTCAATTCAAAAATAGTCTAAAACTCCACTTCAAGTCACACTGGCTATGTCCTTGCTCAAACCCAGACTAGCTCTGTGCCATTAACTAAAACATAAACAACTAGCTAAGATGATAAGTACTTTGTATACTGTGATAAAGAAATATGTATCCTGTCTAACTCTATGTCATTATACTGCCTACCGTCCTTGCTAATATGTTATTAATGTTACATTTGTAGTAATCTCAGAAATAGTAATGGCAGTCTTGTACTTGTATGTAAATAGCCTATGTTTTTGTTAAGTTCTTTCAGCTCATTTACTGTACCTAATTATCAATGTAACTCTGTTGGAGCTTTTCTCCCAGGGCTTCCGCTGAAAAAGGACATGTATCCAGTCGGACCATCCAGGTTAACAAATGTAAAATAAATAATAAAATAAAAAAAATAAACATCTGGATCTAGGCATACAACAACAAGGGGATATATTTCCATAAAAACAAGATATCTGATTAAGGTGAGAGACAAAAAATATAAGAAATGGAAGAGAGGTCAAAGTACAACTTTGAAAACTGAAGTAAACAAGCTGGACAAACAGATTAAGCATAGTGTGAGACAAGATAAAAAAAATTTTGAAGAAAATTTATATAAAGATATTGAGCATAATAGGAAACCTTTTTATAGATACATAAGATGTGGAAGGAATAAAGATACCCAAATTGATAAACTGTGTGCAGATTCTAACATTTATTCTCAGACACAACAGATTATAGATATATTTACAAAATATTATGCAAAACAGTTTGGCTCCACAAAAGGGGTGGTAAGTTGTCCTACTGACATCCAGGTAACCCCAGATACCAGAATCAAATTTGATTATATTGAAAAAGAACTGTGCAAACTGGATCCAAACAAAGCACAGGGAGGAGACGTAATTAGTAACAATGACCTGAGAACACTTCAGCAAGAACTTACTGTACCATTATATCTGTTATTCACTAGGTCATATAAATATGGGGAGATTCCTCAAGATTGGAGAGACATGCACTTATTAAATTTGTCTTTAAGGGGAAGGGGAGTAGGACAAACCCAGAATCATATAGACCCTTAAGTCTACTTTCATGTTGTGGAAAAATAATGGAGAAGGTAATACTGGATAAGTTATTGTCAGAACTGGATAGGTTGGGACTTGAAACCATATATCAGCATGCATATGTTGAAAACAGATCTATTGCCACCTGTAATATGATATCCTATAACAATATAATAACAGCTATGAATGAAAAATTGTGTTGTGATATAATTTATATAGATTTAACTTCAGCATTTGACAAGGTCATGCACAAAACATTGATCAATAAATGAGTACAACTAGGTATTCATGTACTCTTGATAAGATGGATAGTTGCATGGCTTACAGATAGGACATGGCAAGTATCATACAGCAACTGGACAGGTGAAATCCTTGGTTACAGTCAGAGTGTCCCACAGGGCTCTATCCTAGGCCCTTACTTGTTTAGATTGTCTCTTTCAGACCTAACTTTTTCGTCTGAGGTGTTCAACAGTCTATATGCAGATGACCTGACATCGGGAAAAACTGATTATAAGTATTACAGATAAGGCATGTCTGCAAAATAACTTGACTAAATTGACCAATTTGTGCACAGGAGAATAATATGCTGATAAATACATCAAAAACTAAGTATATTAGATATGGGAGATATAAATTGAAAGGTGAATATTTAATACAGAACACTGATTGAAACTGTAGACTCATTTAAGGACTTGGTTATATGGGTAGATTCAGCTATGAGTTTTTTAATCATATCAACCAATTGGTTAATGATAGGTATAGAACTATAGGGTATATAAAAAGATTTATACAGTCTAGGAAATCAAAAATAATGAAGTCTTTGTTTGTTAGTTACATTAGACCCAAAATTGAGTATGGAATAACAATATGGAAATCCTATAAGAAACCAAGCATGAATAAAGTGGAAAGAATACAGCAGAAATATACCAAGGGTATCCATGGATGTGAACATTTAAGTTATTATAAAAGACTAAAATATCTGAACTTGTCAAGTGTCTCTTACAGATATTTAAGAGGAGATCTTATTTAGGTATATAGGGTATTTAGAGACAGCTACCTCTGGGAATGTTTGGGGTTATCAAAAAGTACTAGAGAATCACCAGACAACATGTGTAGAAGATTCTATAGGAATGAGAAGTGTACTAATTGGTTCTCTGACTGAGTAGCTGATGCATGGAACAGACTACCAAATTACATTAAAGCAAGTACTAGTTTAGATATTTTTAAGAACAGCCTGGACATTTATTATGGGGACAAGTGTTTTGGTATATTGGTAAGCTAGAAGGGCATTAATGCCTGTGCTTGAAATATTTGTATGTATGTATGTATGTATGTATGTATGTATGTGTTTTACAACACAGCCCATTTCCTTGAGGTCCTGTGAGCCATTGTTTGCACCCAAATTGCCATCAAGACCCCCTATGATCCACATGGCATATAGTACACCAGCTTGATGGGCAGTATAACATCAAGGATCCCAGAATGCCTGTTATTCTTGCCTCAGCAATGATGTCCTGCACAGCTCCTTGCAAAACCAGTTCCTGGAAAGCCTTATCAGTTTTATCTTTTTCCAGAATGTACATTCCAGGAGTGAATAGGGCCTGAAATAATATCTACATCTACTGGGTAGTGAACATTTTCAGATATTTCTGTCCTCTGCACAATGATAAAATAAATGCATCTGTGGGTTACACGTCAGTCAGTCTGTGTGTGCACATGTGTTGGTCTATGGCTGTCTTTGTCCAACCTCTGTGTCTCAGCACTAGCCCCCTCTCTTCATTTGGTATACATTTATCTAAACATATTACACAACTCAAGAGATT
Source organism: Protopterus annectens (assembly GCF_019279795.1). Lineage (NCBI taxonomy): Eukaryota > Metazoa > Chordata > Ceratodontiformes > Protopteridae > Protopterus > Protopterus annectens. The sequence continues at coordinate 981,662,743 of NC_056726.1, read as the reverse complement.
CAAAATTAAAAAGATCAATGGCCTAAAAAAATCTTAATTATCAGTAGATACTGGCAGTCTTTTCTCTGTACTCCATCACTTACTGACTTCTCCTTGGAAATCTCTGTCTAGCCTTTGGGCCATGAAAGACTCATAGGTTCATACTAAGCTATCTGCCCTAGGGCATTTATAAGCCTAGCCAGAGTGTGTTTGGCTTTCGCCACTCATTTTAAATTAATTTTGCTATGCCCTTTTTCTGGTTAGTATACTGTGCCTCTGTCTAACAGTGACACAGAAGTGATACCCGGGGTAACCCTACGATCTCCCATCCACTCAAGATTCCTTATGAAGAGAGTCAATGAGGGACTCTTAACCCTATTTGACTTCCTATTCCTTCACAAAAGTAAAACTACCTGAAATAGTTGGTTAAATGAACTAAGCTTTACTCAGCAGATAAATAAGTACTTTGTTGTGATAGATAAATATCCCAACATATCCCTCAACTCTGTAACAAGCTTCCTCTATATGTCAAGCAGAGCAGAACCCTTGCCACTTTCAAGGTAAACTTAGATAATTCGACTGGACAGCCTCAAATTCTTCCCAATCTACCTTGATTTTCCCTCCTTGAGGTTAGAGGGAAATTTTGAATAGAGTTTTTTGGTTAGGCTTGAAAGTTTGCAGGTAGATTGGCTAGTACTTACCTGTGAAGTTATAATAACTCCTAATGATGGACTCATGCCAGCTCAAAGGTTCATGCAATTACAAAACCCATGTTGGCTCAATAAAAGCATTGCATGACATCTGTGTTTCAGTGTATTTGCGTCTACAAATAATGACATCATTCCACGTAAAATAGGTAAGTATTTCACATGGCTTTATAAGGCATATGCTTGCATCATCATGTCTTGAGTGTCTAATACATACCTATGAGCCTGTGAACCTATGAACCTGTCTGTTATTGTGCTGTGACTATTCACACTGTTCCATATTGACAGCAGCGGGTCATATTATCACAGCCCACCACTGTGCAGCACCAAGATGATGATCACTGTTGTTGTGCTCATTCTGTGCCTATCACCTTCTTCTCTACATGTGGTGATGTTTGTACAGGTGTTAAGGAAAGACACAAAACTTAGATTTCAACCAAGCAAGAAATCTCTTTATTTAAAAACATGATTATGGGAGATCAAATGAAATAAGTCTATGTCTCCTCAAGTTAAGGGAGAGCTCTTATTTTTATAGTAACGTCATTTTTTAAATATTTCTAAGTCTTTTGGGTTTCTAATTATAGTAAAGTCACAATATAAATAAACTGATTATTATTCAGGTCAGCTGCCTAACCACAAAAAACAAGACATGCTTCCGCAAGATGCTACTGCCAGCACACCCCTGTGCTTTCTGATCATAACCTTGAGCATATACTGAATAATTAATAAATTCTATTTCTATATAGTTGAGCTAAGCATGGAAATATGCTTATTTGAGGTGAAGAAATAATATTCAGTCACAAGGACCTGGTCTTCATTTTAATTCAGGATGGATTCCTCTCTTGATTTGTTTTCAGATAAAAATATCTCATTCCTTCACAGTCGTCCATCTGATGCTATAACACATCATGAACACTAGAGCTCCATCTCAAAACTGAAAGCTATGAACATGCACAAATAACGTTTGACATTTCAAGAGACATTTCTTACATGCTGTACATAATCTTAACATGTATATTTTTCTCAACTTTTAATGAAAATTATTTTATTAGCAACAAATGCATCCTGCCTATCTGCAGTGGTAAGATTTTTTGACTTGCAAACTTGTTTGGTTTATTATTTTATCTAAACAAATTACCATAAATCCTTCCAAAACTGGTCAGTCAAGCTGTTTGTACATTTTGCAGTATTACTTTCATATCAAAGCTTTGCATGAAAATAAAACTATAAACAACGCAATAAGAATAATTGTAACCATTGTGATTTTTGTTCAGCAGCACAAAACCCCAATTCCCAAATAATCTTTCACTGCTTGCTATAAGCTGGAAGTATGTCTACCCTAGACATGACATCATCAGCCAAGGCCATATGGGGAAAGCCATTTAAATGCAGCCTGTTCCAAGTTTTTGATTTTTCCTGAAGGTAGGGTGTCTGTATGATGAATAGCTGGTCCCACATATCCAGTGTAACAAATACGATTGTACAATGTCAGACTCTGTCAGTGATCATCTCCCAATCTATATGACTAGACATCTCACACATCCAGTTAAACAGCATATTCATAAAACACTGAGTAACCTTTCCAAGTTTAATGCAGAAATGTTCATTACTACACCATCAACTATTAACTAGAACTTCCTAAAAATCCTACCCTTAGATGATGCTGTAATTGAATTCAGTACAACTTTTCTAAATATCCTAAATAGCTTTCGCCTTCTAGAAGGAAGAGACTAAAATACATAATGCAATTTGGCTCTCGAAAAGAGTAGAATGCTAATGCAGGACAGAGAAAAGGCATAGAAAGAACGGCAAAATATAAAACACCTCAATATCTTGAAAACTTCAGAATGCTTCGCAATTGTACTAAAAAACAAAACAAAAAAAACGAAGACGAAATACTACATTATAATAACTTTCAGAATAATACTAAATACAACCCTAAAGAATTTGGACATCCATTCAAGAAATCTTACATCTTAGCAAAAATTCAACCCAAACCACTCTTCTGATAACTCACCACTTGGAAATACAACACAGTTCAATTATGGATAGTATAGCAACTCTAACTAAAGATTCCTCAACGTCTAATCCCAACCCTGCCCAACAGCCACATATCATCACATCCTCTTTTTCACCTTGAAACCTGTGCCCACATCCTATATAAAACTACTGTTAAACAAACTTAAACCTTGCTCGTCTTCAGCTAATGACCTTCCATGCGAGTATCTAAAAACAGCAGCCAACAGCATTGCCTATCTTGCCTAACTCTTTATAATAGGTCAGTCCAGGAATCCCACATTCCCTGTCTGTCTCTGTAAAAAGTCACACATTATCTCTCTGCACAAAGGAGGAAATTCAACAGACATTAATAACTTTAGACCTAAAGCAATCGTATCTTCCCTCACCAAAATATTTGAAAAATGTATTCAAAAATAATTGCTAGACTATCTCCTGCAGAAAGAACTTCTATCCCTACACAACATGGCTTCCATCCTTCCCATAGTAGTAGTACTGCCCTTCAAACCTGTATAAATACTGTCAATAAAGCTAGAGATAATAAGAAAATCACGAGAAAGAAAGGGACAACGTGCTATACTCAAGCAGACAGACTAAAATAGTTTATAGTAAGTGCTTTCATCTAATTCACATAGTTGGAGTGGAATTTTGTCATTTAAACAATATACGCATCAAATCGACCAACAATGCCCTCTCTAGGCATGCACTAGATACTAATGATCAACGTACTTTTAGGTTCCAAGTGATACAAATCAATATACCCAGTATCAGGGCTGGGGACATAAGGAACTATACAGAGAGAGCAGAAACAAAATGGAGTGTTAGGCTAAGGGCAGGCCAGAAACCTGGCTTAAATGAAAAAATTCCACTCAAATCAGTTCTAAAGACTAGGAGACTAAAAGTTGTTAGTTAGAATGAATATTATTCTTTAGTTTTATGGCCCTATTAATAAACAGTCACAGTTTTTTAAATAGAAGTCATATGTAGACATTTGTAGTTTATGAGTTTTGTCTGTATGTATTTTTTGTTTTATTTTTATTTTTCATTTTTAATTTTTTTAATTTTTACTTCATTATTTTTCAATATTTATGATGTTTTAAATGGTGTGAGTAATTTACCACACATTATATATGTAAGTAATGTTTTTTTATCCATGAGAACGTAGATAGGGTTTGTTTATTCAGTACTTCTATAGCCTTCTGACGTTTTTAGCCAGGATGTGACTAATATACATTTTAATTGGAAAAGGATATGATGTAATAATTAATGCTGTAGGAAAGTTGTTGTTTGTAAGTGTGTTTTTTTTGGTCTGAGGAAGCCCCAACAGGTGAAAGCGCTTACTGTACTGTGAATTGTCTTTTAATAAATTTACTACTAAATCTACTACAACTTGACATCTTTTTGAGTGGATATTTTGGCCCTAGTGGATGATACGATTGAACTAGCTCACAGAGAGTATTTGGTATATGTGGATACACCTGAACAGCCCTGGTCTGCTCCTATGCTTTTTGACATTTAATAATTGTTTTTAAAATGTTTTATAATAATGTGGAGCTTTTCTCCCTGTGCCTCCACTGAAAATGGGCTTCTACCCAGACAGACTTTCCCAGTAATCAAATGTTAATAAACAAATTAATACCCCTACCAGCTTTTTAAAAGCTACTAGTAGGCTTTATTACCACAAATAAAGTACATTTATGTGCATAGTCCAATAGATGAGGTGGTTATGCTATAATTTAAGAAAAAGTGACAGTTCATTAGTGCCATCTGTACTTGTGTCATTTAGGAGAGGCTGTCCTAGTAAAATTCAAGTAAACAATATCATCAGTGTAGATTATACAACTGAGACAATGCTAAGTATATTCTGAGATACCTATCAATGTGTTGTGCGAGGGGTGCCTGTTTCCCTTACAGATAAAAATTGATGTCAGGTTGGCACTAAGGGTATCAAGGCAGTATATTTCACTTTGCTGTAGGTTTTGGTAAGAAAAGTCTCACACTGACTTGTACTGACAGGGTTTGTTCCTTGTTGCTGGATACAGGAAATCATTTTTTTCAATGATGGAGATGAATGAAAGGAATAGTCTACCCTTGTTGCCTTCCTGGTGGTTGGCATCTACAGTTCACAAGACTCTGGGTATTTGATACATTGTAAAGGATGGCTGTCATGGGTATTTGATACATTGTAAAGGATGGCTGTCATGGGTATTTGATACATTGTAAAGGATGGCTGTCATGGGTATTTGATACATTGTTAAGGATGGCTGTCATGGGTATTTGATACTTTGTAAAGGATGACTGTCATGGGTATTTGATACATTGTACAGGATGGCTGTCATGGGTATTTGATACATTATAAAGGATGGCTGTCATGGGTATTTGATACATTGTAAAGGATGGCTGTCATGGGTATTTGATACATTGTATAGGATGGCTGTCATGGGTATTTGATACATTGTAAAGGATGGCTGTCATGGGTATTTGATACATTGTAAAGGATGGCTGTCATGGATATTTGATACTTTGTAAAGGATGGCTGTCATGGGTATTTGATACATTGTAAAGGATGGCTGTCATGGGTATTTGATACATTGTAAAGGATGGCTGTCATGGGTATTTGATACATTGTAAAGGATGTCTGTCATGGGTATTTGATATTTTGTAAATGATGGCTGTCATGGGTATTTGATACACTGTAAAGGATGGCTGTCATGGGTATTTGATACATTGTAAAGGGTGGCTGTCATGGGTATTTGATACATTGTATAGGATGGCTGTCATGGGTATTTGATACATTGTAAAGGATGGCTGTCATGGGTATTTGATACATTGTAAAGGATGGCTGTCATGGGTATTTGATACATTGTAAAGGATGGCTGTCATGGATATTTGATACTTTGTAAAGGATGGCTGTCATGGGTATTTGATACATTGTAAAGGATAGCTGTCATGGGTATATGATATATTGTAAAGGATGGCTGTCATGGGTATTTGATACATTGTAAAGGATGTCTGTCATGGGTATTTGATACATTGTAAAGGATGTCTGTCATGGGTATTTGATACATTATAAAGGATGGCTGTCATGGGTATTTGATACATTGTAAAGGATGGCTGTCATGGGTATTTGATACATTGTAAAGGATGGCTGTCATGGGTATTTGATACATTGTAAAGGATGGCTGTCATGGGTATTTGATACATTGTAAAGGATGGCTGTCATGGATATTTGATACTTTGTAAAGGATGGCTGTCATGGGTATTTGATACATTGTAAAGGATGGCTGTCATGGGTATTTGATACATTGTAAAGGATGGCTGTCATGGGTATTTGATACATTGTAAAGGATGGCTGTCATGGATATTTGATACTTTGTAAAGGATGGCTGTCATGGGTATTTGATACATTGTAAAGGATGGCTGTCATGGGTATTTGATACATTGTAAAGGATGGCTGTCATGGGTATTTGATACATTGTAAAGGATGGCTGTCATGGGTATTTGATACACTGTAAATGATGGCTGTCATGGGTATTTGATACCTGCCTCATGAGCAGAAGTAATGGCAGAACTCACCCAACAGTTAGGCACTTTCAAAGTTTTGGCATTAGGGATGCTAATGTGCTGTACTTTTCTTGGTGGAGGAAAAAACAGTATTTGTAATGTTCAATAAGTAAGAAGTGCAGCAATCAGAAAAAGATGATTGTATCAGTACTTTTAATGTTGCGGTATTGTAATGGAAGTAACTGGCAAAAAGATGATTATATCACTACTTTTAATGTTGCGGTGTTGTAATGGAAGTAACTGCAGTGACTCTTCAGGAAATTGAAGACAGGTGTAAGTTACTGTGGCTCAATGACTGTCTTGATGACTTTCCAGTACATTTTGACCTCATACATATGGTGTGATTCCCACAAGTGAACATGGTCACTTGATTCACATGCTGCACATAAAGTCAAGTCATCTGGATCACTGGGTGATGACATCACATCTGGAATCAGATCACAAATCCTCTCACCGAGTAGTAGCAGGTTGGATTCTTGTTGTGGCCTTTCTGGAAATCTCAGGGTCAAGGTGGGTATAGCTGTTCCTGGATCTGATGGTCCTCGGTGGCTTCTAGCATCTCCAGGTGGCTCCCCCCTATTTTTCAAGTTGTTGTTTCAAGTTGTCCTTAATAGGACATCATATGAGAATTTCATGAGAGGAATATTTTCTAGACATGATAACTTCATTACAGATACTTAATAGGACATCATATCAGAATTTTATGAGAGGAATATTTTCTAGACATGATAATTTCATTACAGATACTTAATAGGACATCATATCAGAATTTCATGAGAGGAATATTTTCTAGATGTGATAACTTCATTGCAGATACTTAAACAATTCTAACTGTAATGCATCTTGACCATTTCAGAACCGAACCTTCACACGGTGTTGATTGCACACCCATTCAGTTCATAAATTAATTCTGCGAGCTACCCAAAAAGAACAAATGGGATACTTGGGATTAACATGGATCGGCATGTAAAGGTGTGGGTTTCCTCTAGGTAGTCCGGTTTCCTCCCACATTCTAAAGACATATGTCTGGAGCATTTCTCCCCGGGCCTCCACTGAAAATAGGCTCTGTGAAGCCTAGTCAGACTTTTCCGGTCAACAAATATAAAAAAAATGCTCTAGGGACACTTGCCTAGTAACCTGCTATGAACCTATGAACACTTCTCAACTAATCTAGTTTTAATAGCGTGATTCATTTTTTTTCTTTTACTATCCCATAGGATTGGGAAACAGAGAGCAGATAATTAAAATGTCATATTCTTTGTTTTACATAACTGCTATACTATATGACTAGTGAAATGGGTACCCCATCTGACTGGATGGGACATTCAACACCAGACATTAGAATAAATAACTTTTTGGCTACAGCAGTGGCATCTTTTTACTTCCTTGGGGAGGCTTCAATCCACTCAGAAAACATATCTACAATTATTAATAAATAAAAAAATGACATTGATGCAGCTCACAGAAATAATTTTAGATGTACCAAAAGGGTTCCTATGACTTATATAATGTTTGTTTTTTAAATATTATATTGACTGTATACCTCTCATGTATTAACTATATGCTGGATACCTTCAGAAATGTAAGGGAATAGTGTGGCAACTTGGCACATAAGAGCATTTTTTCTGTTTTTTTTTTCTAGAAGGAAGAGAATTGATAAACCTAAACCAATCATGGAAGAAATGAAGATGTTGCTACTAGTCCTCCACCTGGATGGTGCCACAATAAGTCCAATGGATGGCAGCAGCCATTACATAACACCCTTTCTGAAGTCACAGCCTGCTCTTGAAAATACTACAGCTCTTGTAATGATACAGGAACATTTTCAGTTTGAAATGGCTGCAAAATGAAAGCCAAAACAGAGCTATATTGTGCAGTCTCTTCAGCCATCATATCTGTAAGGTAATTTTCTTTTAAAATGCAAGTGCCAACAGTTTTGTGGGTGATACATTTAATCACAGTTGTTTGTTTTGGTAATGAGTGCATCTAACAACTGAGCTACAAAATTGCATTTTAATGACAGAACCTGCTAATGTCAAATATCCTCTTTGCCTCTGTAGTTCCAAAACTCATGAATTACCACACAAGCATAATGTGAGCTGTGCAAATATTAGCTGTTTTATCTTTGCTAGTTTGCAAGCTTCGGTGTTAGCTATCAGTTGTAATATTTGAGCAGACACATTTTCATTTAATTGTCTTCTAAGTGGGATTTGATCTGTAGTGCTAAGAGAAAATGTTGATATCAGTGAGCTAACTTCTCTGAATTCAGGATGTATTTACAAACAGGATGAGCTCTGAATATCTGTCATGGCAGATTTAGGAGGGAGCACATAGCTAAAAATAATAATAATAGGCTTACAGCTTAATAAGCACATGAGCATTAATGATTTGTTCGGCACCCTTTTGTACCATATGTATAGCCCCTCTTAGAATTAAATATAAGGATTCAAAGGTGGACACCTAATCATTTTCATGGGGGGGTGTTATTTATAGGATTTTAGAGAAAGGACAAATAATTATAGCAGGAAAAGTTTGAGGAGTAATAGTGAAAGTGATGAGAGGGTGAGTATGTTACAGCTATAGATAAAAAGATTAAGGGCGGCACTCAGAGCTGCTTGCACAAATCCAATAGGGGTATTCCTGATGCTTGCGAGTGAGGGTAACAAAGGCACAATTCATAGGGGCTATTTACAGTAATGTAAAAGGCCAAACATTAATGAGATACAAATGAGAATTGTTGTAAAGCACAGTATCCTAACGAGATGGTTTTGCCATTCATAGTCTGACATCCCTGTGGTATACACATACGTTCTTAAATACAGTGATTCGCCTTTGATATTGGAGTTGCAATTTATGAACATGTTTGTCTAAGTATGCATGGGCACTTTTCTGAAACTCAAATGAATTATTTTCCCAGCAACCCTTTTGCCCAGCAATCACTTCAGCAGTCTGACCATGTATGAACAAGCATTTCCTTGACACACAAATGATTTTTTTCCTTCAGCAACCCCTTTAGTAACATGGTATATGCACAAGTACCAAAATGAAGCATTCACCTAAGTGAACCCTTTAGTATCATATCCTGTATGCACAAGCACTAATTTAAACATTTCACCCAAGTGACCCTTTCAATAAAGTGTCCAGATATGCACAGGCATCAAAATAATATATTTACCCAAGTGACCCCTCCAGTAAAAATGCCCAGGTATGCTGAAAAACATATCGACTCCTGTCGCATCTCCATACTTGTCTGAAAAATGGCTGCTTTCTGGCATAACTTGTGATTTACACACTTTGTATGCAAATGAGTTAATTATAGATTCATGTCTATAAATCAAACTCATGCACATATGTGTAAACCCCATTAACAGTGTAGAAGCTGTCCCCTATTGGTTATGAGTAAACCATGTTATGTACTTCTGATAGGGGGACGTGTTCAGAAAAAAGCCCTCTGCATTTCCATAGTCATTCTGACAGTCTAGGATTTGCATAATCTTATAGTGCCCTTCTTCATGTATCGCTCCTGTATGCAAAGGCCAGGACTATGAATACCACCCAAAGAGGACAGCAGTGGGAGAAATTCTTAGGATTAATTTAGAAATGGTTCCTTCCGAACTTGATCAAAGTGAAGAAGTCCTATTAATTGGTTATTCTATAGTGAAGAAGTCCTATTAATTGGTTATTCTATGATACGAAAATCTTTTAGACCTTTAAGTATTCTCAACAGAGAAAACTCACTGTTTCATTTGTCAGTGGTTGTAAATTGCAAGACATCCTCACGGGATTAAAAAACTTGTTGGGACATAAGAAAATGTATGAGTCAGTAATTATTCATGTCACTGGCAATGATTTGTTGGGCACCCATTTGTACTATATGTATAATATGGTTCAAGATATCCTGGATATTTGTAGGAGTACAAAGTTAGTTTGTGCATTTCACAGATTTTACCCTCTCCTTCACTCTTTGAATATCAGTTTTTGAAAGCATTTCAGTTTTAAATGGCTGTATAAATTTTTCACTGACAATAAATTGGATGTAATATGTAATTGGCAAGACTTTCATGAAGAGTATTTTTTAATAACTACTGGTTTCATTTAAGTTTTTATGGGGAAGATTGTTGAGTAAAATTATAGAGATTTAGTGGTTTTTGGACTTCACTCACACAGTACAAGCAAAAAAGATAAGGTAAGGGAAGGAAAGAGAGGTTAGTACAAATTTATTTTGCTAATGCTCAGAGTTTGAATAAAAATGGATGAAATTGAATTAATTAGTAAGGTTATTAATTATGATATGATAGTAACAGAAACATGGAATTGCACAAATGTATTTTTACCTGGATATAAATTGTATGACAGAGAAAGAATGAGGAGGTGCAGGAGTTTGTCTAGCATCTTGGATAAGTGTTATAGTTCTAGTTGTAGGCTATAGTAGGAAAATTTTACCTCTAGAGTTATTTGATACAACATCTACTCCAATACATCTACTGGTATGTTATAAGAGTAAAAACAATAAAGCACCACTATGAAAATGTCCACAACTTCTTTTATTGTAACAAATTAAGCAACTTCATTCTAAAAATGGCCAGAAGTCCCTTAGAGTAAAAGAAACTGCATCACTTCCTACTGATTAAATACAAATTGTGGCACCTGTTGTGTTTTTGGATTACTATATGTTATAAGAGTCCTATGTTATCTACAACGGAAAAGTGAATTGTACTGAGGCATTAAGTAAATATTTGGATTATGACAGTTTAATTTTGTTAGGTGATTTTTTTAACTTTCTTAATATCAATAGGAAGAATGGAACATCTACAGCTGCCCTAGAATAAGAATTTATGGATCTTTGTGCACTAGATAACTTATCTAATTGTATAGATTTCTCTGCAAGAGCAGAAATATTCTTAATTTATTGTTTAGAAATATGTTAGAATACTAAGTCTAAAACAACTATACACCTTAGGTAGTTGAGGTCATAATACCTTTGAGTTCACAGTAATTACAAATTCACATTTAAAACCATCCATCAATCCTCAACCCCTTTTCCCATTTTGCAAATGGGTTGGGGTGTCACTTCAGCAGTGACAATCATCTCGACCAAGGTTTACACTGCCCAGTGGCTAGTTCTACCATGGAAATTCACATTTAAAGCATCAGGCCCAAATTATTTTTGATAAAACCAAATTATTTGATTTAAGTACAATTGAGCTCATAAGCTTATTTCCTGTATCCATGAAAAGTCTTGGTGATTGGGTTAGTATGTGTGATCATTTTAATCACTCATTAATAGAACATTTAAATTGGTGTAGGTAAACAAGATAAAATGAGATGTGCTCACCCCCCTTGGTGGAGCACAACACTTTTTAAATTATTGAAGATACAAATGAAGAAGTTTAATATATGGAAACTGAATAAGACTGCTAAAGCTAAAAGAGTTTATAATTTAGTTAGTAGGAAATTGAATAGCTTGTTACTGAAAATAAAATGTAAGTAATAAAAGTAGATTTTGTCTGTCTCAATAAACAAATGTTATTGTTATGTTCAGAAATTTAAAGGAGAAAAAATGTAGTGGACCCTATTATTGTGAATAAAAAAATATATGAAGGAGTAGAATTGGTGGAGGTCTTTAATAAATATTTATTTTAAGTGATTCCATTAGTAGGGTTAATTGTTGTGTTAGGAATACCTTAGATGATGATATTTATGAATGTCTATTTTTTTAGTTTGGACACTGTAAGAAAGTTGTTGGGCTGCATATGACAATACAGTTCTCTGGGTCCCAACAACTTACCAAGATGCTTTTGGTTTACTTACAATAATTATATTTTGCAAAAATATTGCATCTGTCTTTAACACAATGTTATTTCATGGCTATTCCTCTTTAAAGGGCGGTTCGGTGGCTGACTCTCTTGGTGGATAAGAGCTTTGAGAGATGTTTAATATCTGTCTTGATAACTGATTTAAAGAATTGCCTGTCGCATCTGTTTCAACATGTATAGATCAACATTTTCTTAAACTGACAATTTTTATGACCGTAAACTAAGAAGGAAGAATGTGACATGCTTCTGCAGAAATTAGATGTCCTAGGTTTTGAACCTGTGGCTTACTGCTGTCTTTTTTTTAAGTAAAAGCTGACTGTCAAGGTCAATTGGAATAAAGAAAAGACAAAGAGAGAAGAAATGTCAATAACAGAAAAAGTAGAGGGATTTAAACTAAGAATTGCAGCTGGGTTATATAGAAATGGCTGCTGAATGTACAGCTCTATGATCTTGAACAAAGCCATACATTTATTTTCCTGGTTTATTTACAGGTAATATGAGTGTGTTATATGGACTTTTAGTTGGCACTATGATTCCTTCGTGAACTGGTGTAGAAATCACATGTTTAATTGTCTTCTTTGCCTCTGATGAGAGGTGATACTGAATAATCTGTCCATGGCAGTGACTTGAAGTTTTTACAATTATTTTTACAGGCTCTGCATCTTTCATACAGCCTACCTCATTTTCATGGCAAGTCCACAGCTGCTGTGGGATGGAATAAAGGAATAAGTTGCCATTGCAGTGGTCAAGTGGCTGTTTGATTCCTAGGATAGCAAACAGTGTATTTATCTATATTGGGACTGGGAGAGAACAAATCAGAGGATAGTGCTTTGTTTGAAAGGTCCAAAGGTATCCCATGAGGTGCAGTAGTTTGTGCAATTAAATTTATACAGAAAATCCCTGCCGAGCAGGTTTACTGGTACAGATGTTTTTGTAATGAAAACATATTTGCCTTGCAAGAACTTCACCTGAATAGGCACAGCCATTTCTTAGCTAATTTAGTAGAATTCCTCTCTGTACAGACTTTTTAGAAATTCAGGAGGGTTGTATCAGATGATGTTACCATGGAGTTTTATGAGGAAAGGAATGCTTACATCTTGCATTTATCTTGAACAAAATGATATTGTTGATCTACAGGCAACAAAGTAAATAACTGATTTATATTCATGACTGTCATAGCAATCCTGCTGCCAGGTAGTTCTCAAGGGCAGTAGTTGTGGCATTCCAGAGGGAGAGGGCTGCTGAATCTGCTAGGGTATGTTTTATTGTCAGGCTGAAATATACTGACTTGAGTTTGCAGTTAAAGGCTTAATGTTGTACATAGCTGAAGTTATCCTAATGTGGGAAGGGACAGCTAGTTCTCACATGATTTTCCTACCCTCAGTTAAAACATAAGTTACTATTTGAATTAGTTTGTACAGATATTTGTACATTGTTAATGCTATTTTGGTCCAACTAGAGCTTTTCTGTGTTTTGTATAATTTGTTTTTATGTGTATGCTGTATAAGCATCCCTTTAAGATTTTATATTGTCTGCTGCTTAGCTGCTTGTGAGATTATTGTGGAATGCTATGCATGTGACACACCTGATCTTTTGTCATTCTGTAATTGAAGGTGCTTGGAAAATCTGTAGCATGAGTGATAACAGAATGCTAACCGACACTTATACAGTCTAGGGAGTCGGATGTGAAGGGCAGATGGAATTGGGTAACCTTCAGATGGAAACATGTCACATCCGTCATTTTTCTAGTTTTTTCAAGGAATACAATCCCATGGATATTCTGATGTAAAATTAGGACTATTTTATGTATTTGTTTATCTTGTCATTATATTTTAAACATTTTACAACTGATTTTACTTTCCTTAGTGTTACTTTCTTCTTGCCAGTCATTAAAAACTGCTCAGCCAGTACGTTGTTTCCTCTTATTTTTTTTGTTTGTCTTATTTTTAGTAGTCTTTTAAACTTATCTAAGACATCCTTACTAAATGATCTTCCTGCAGGAAATTTAAATGCACTTTCATTTTTAATGAACTAAGACCACTTTACCAAATAATTACAGAGGGTCTCGTCCATATTTATGAAATATAGGTTTGGCTGGAGTTCAAGGTACCAGCTCTTTCAGTACTGCCACATTCACAAGCATTGAAAAGCCAGTGCTGTGGAAAAAATGCCTGCTGTCATATATTAAAACCCACTCTCATATAATATGATCCAGTTTGGCTTGGTCAGTGGAAGGTCTTTCCTAGTCAGCCTGGTAGACTTCTTGGAGAGGGTCGCCAAGGCTATGGACTAGAAAAAAATGGTGTGCACCACCTAACCTGGCCAAAGCATCAGGTATTGTGGACAAACTCTCAGAACTAGGCATAAATCACTGCATAACTCACAGAATTGCTAGGTTCATAGATTAGTACTAGGCTAGCTGCCCTTTTGGGCCATTTTAATCCTAGCCAATTACCCCATGTGAGACTCAAACCCTGCACCTTGTGTTTGCAAGGTAAACACCTTAACCATTATGCCAACCTCCCACCCTTTATGCCAACCTCCCACCGTAGCCAACCTAGCTGGCTCACAGATAGAACCCAAGTAGTCAGAATATGAGACCCCTTCTGTCAGGATAGTAGCCACCAGTGGAATACCCCAGGGCTCTTTGTTGGGCCTGCTCCTAACTGGCATCTACTTCTTGGAAGTCAAGTCTAATGTCGAAGATCTCTAGCTCACTAGATTTGCAGATGACTGTAAACTGAGAGCTATCATAGATTTCCCCCACAAATGCAACATCCTAAGAGAGGGTCTGATACAAACATGATTGGTGCCAGAGCAATAGATTAAAACTCAACATGAAGAAATGCATTATGGTGCCCTTTGGAAAGTTGTTCACCCAAACTAATTATTCCATTCATATAACACCTGTAAGAGTTGACCCAGTATTTAGGGATTTGGGAACATATATAGACAGTAATTCAGCCTTTGACCTTTACATAGCCAAGACAGTAACAAAATCATTCAATATCGCCCAACTCAAATCAAGGGTATGGCATCCAGGAACAAAGAAGTATAGTACCCCTCTACTCAGCCCTTATTAGACTCGTGAAGTACAATTGCCCCTTTGGAATATACCTAACTAGGCACTTGCAACAGTTGGAATACCCTCAAAAGAATTCTCACCAGAAGACAGGGTATGAATACCCTGTCCTACACAGGTCACCTTAAGGCTCTGTCTCTTTACACAGCCTCCTGCATACAGGCTCCAGGGTATGAATACCCTGTCCTACACAGGTCCCCTTAAGGCTCTGTCTCTTTACACAGCCTCCTGCATACAGGCTCCAGGGTATGAATACCCTGTCCTACACAGGTCACCTTAAGGCTCTGTCTCTTTACACAGCCTCCTGCATACAGGCTCCAGGGTATGAATACCCTGTCCTACACAGGTCACCTTAAGACTCTGTCTCTTTACACAGCCTCCTGCATACAGGCTCCAGGGTATGAATAACCTTTACTACACAGATCACCTTAAGACTCTGTCTCTATACTCAGCTTCCTACATGCAACTTACAAGGTATGAATATCCTGTCCTACACAGGTTACTTTAATGTCCTGTCTCTTTACTCAGACTCCTACGAGTTACTGAGAGGTGATCTTTGCATTGCATAGTGACATCCTCAGACCCAGCTTTGACAGACCTCTTACACATCCTCAAAACAAACAGCACCAGGAACACTAGATACAAGGATCTGAACATTGCCTGTGACATAAATATAATATACTGTGGAGACCAATATGTGCCTCCAAGGAACAGGCTAACCATCCATGTGAGCTGAAGTTCATTCTTCACCTTTTTAAGGGAAACTTGATAAGTGGATGGGAAATGTAAATGCACCCTAGTAGACCCCATGTCCCCTAATCCCAAACTAATATAGCCCCCTCATAACCCTTAGCATCCTCCTTACTAACATACACCCACCATACAGGCATTTAATCTACTCGAGGACAAGACTGGGTTGGGTTGCACTGCTAGGCTTATAAAGACCTTGGTGCTCAATAGCCTTGTACAAACTTATGAACCTGTGATGGAACATACTGTCATAGTGCAATGAAATGAGCTCTCATACAACAATCATTAGTCTACTGAACAATTGTTTAACAAAAGCATACCTGTAGAGACTTCAGACTCTGCTGAAGGTGAAAAAATAGAGCTGTGAGCTGGCAAACCAAAAATGTGCCAGACAGAAAACCTGTCAAGAGTGGATGCAAAATGTGATTTCTGCTGCAGCAACTCACATACGGCTCAAAATCCAAGACTTTGTGGCACCAACTTTTAAGAAAAGATACAAAACTCAAATTTCAGCAAAGCAAATATCTTTATTTAAGAAAACAATTGTGGGAGACCAAGACAAATAAACCTGTGTTTCTCCAAGCTAATGGACAGCTCTTATTTTTATAGTAAAATCACAGATAGATACTAACAGGTATTACTGATAGTGTTAATTAATAATTAAATAATTATATTCTGTTTCAGCTGACTGACCAGAAGGAACAGTATATCCTCCTGCAAAGTCCTGCTGATCATATATTCTTATGCTTTCTGATTATAGCCTTGACCATACTAAATAACTATAGCATATATCTTGGACAGAAGTAGGTTAAAAAAAATTGCTGGGTGCACAAGACCTAGGATAAAAAAGTGCCCAATCTTGGTATGCGCACTGGTGCCAGGAATGGAAAAAAATGACATCATAGAATCCTCAAAATAGGAAACATTCCTACGAGGCCATGCCAGGCCCAGGGGGAGGATGGCTCCCCTGTTTATAGGTTCATAGGTTAATAGGAGGTTACGAGGTTAATGGCCCTAAGACCTTTCCATGCCTAGCCATGATATACCCATGTTCCATAACTGACCTTGGTTTGATGGTCATTATTTGCATAGTGAGAGTATGATCAGCTCTGACTACCCCTGTCCATGAGGGACATAGGTGCCCCCTTGAGTGAATTTGCAGTCTCCCATCTAATTGTCTAGGTTGCATTTGAATAGGGTCATTGAGGAGCTCTGCTTCATGTGAATTGGGAGTTTATTCTAGAGTAGCAGCAATCTCTGGGAGATATATCTATCTCTCTAGCATGTTCTATTAATGACACATGCTAGGTTGAGATCCCCAGAGCGACTGACTCTTGTCCCATTTGATTTTTGGATGTGCAGCATTTCCTTTAGGGCAGGGTCAGAGACAGCTCTGTAGGCCAGCCAGAACTTGCCTGTCAGCAGCCTATAATATGCAGAGTACAGTGACAGGGCTTTCACGTAGGTCATGTTTTGGAGGCCCTGAATTTTCTTGGTGAGAAACCTCTGTGGTTTCTACAGCTACTGCAGGTGTCTGTTGAGGTACACTATGTCTGGACAATTCCCATCAGTTTCTCATGCCAACCTGGTCGACATGGGCATACTGAGACAGTGTAGCAACTGCCTCATGTTCACTGACATCTCTCTTCTCCTAGCACATAATTCTACTTGCGAGAAATGCATCTACATCAGTAACCTGGAATCCATGCTCTCTTGCACTACAGTCAGTACTTCTGACAAAGAGTAGAGTGCCAGCACAAACACCACACGACCCATATCACAAAGCCAAGCACAATACATACCCACCTATACAGAGGTTCTCAATAAAAACTTACCTAAACAGCAGAGACTTCTAAAACACATTCAGAAACATTCTACACACAATACCAAACACATCACACACAGCAGACAACTCACCAGTGTCTCACAAACACAGCCCATAAGGCATAACTATAAACCAACACAGCCCATAAGGCATAACAATAAATGAAACATACTAGTCATTGGTGACTCAGTTGTGAGACACACTGATGTCCCCCTCACCAGGCTCGACAAGGAGAAGGTCAGGGTCAGTTGTCTGTCAGGTGCCAGAATCCACCACATCACGCATGCAATTAAGTTTCTCCACAACAGGTACAAGTATGACTCTGTCATTGTCCATGTTGGTGTGAATTACTTGAGATGTACCTCCCTGGACTATATGAAGAGAGACATGACTGATCTCTCATGTGTCCCAGGCAGGTTTACCCTAGCCTTAAGCAGCATCCTACCTTCATCAAGAATGATACCACAATACCAACAAAAATAATTGACTTCAACAATAGGCTTAGTTTCTGGTGTCATTCCAAGGGGATCCAGTATCTGTCTGCCTGGGATGACATGGTTGACAGGCCTCAATGCTTTGCCAGAAATGGCTTCCACCTAGTCACCCCTGGGATTCCAGATCCTAGCTAAGGCTTTTGCCTCCCCCATTGTGCCTTTTTTAGACAATATCCCAAAGACAAATCTTCCAACATAAAAGATCTGTCAAAAAGCAAATTGAAGGTCATGCTGCTTAATGCTATGAGCCTTAACCTGAAAATGCACTCACTGGAGGCTCTCCTCACACTGGAAGATGCCGACGTCTATGTGGTCATGGAAAATTGGCGCAGGGCTGTGGAGAGCACCCCTGCCTTACCAGACTATACCTCATTCCATACATTCTGACTCAAAAATGAGGTCAGGAAGACTAAGGGTGGTGGAGTTTCTATCTTTATTAAGGATAGGCACACCTCCAGACTGGTTTGCCAACATGATGCACTGAAACTACACCAGGTGCAACTGACAGTTGGCAAAACACCCATCCAATTTATAGCCAGCTATAGACCCTCCTCCATGACACAGGACACACACTCCTCCTATCTGGACCTACTTGACTCCATCAAGGTATCCCCCTAACACCTTGATCCTTGGTGACCTCAACTACCCCATCATAGAATGGGTGAACTATTCCTGCACTAATGCACTCACCCATCAATTCCTTGACTTCATCAATTCTAACACACTAGACCAGCTTGTTTCATCCCCCCCCATAAGGAGACATAACATTCTGGACTTGGTTCTCACCAACATGGGTGACCACTGCACCATTCCCATAGTAAGTTCTTCCCTGGTGAGATCAGATTATCAGCCTGTCTCATTCGAAGTTTCCACCCCCCCCAGCCATAACCAGGCTAAAAAAAACTTCTCAGATGCTGACTTCAACCTCCTAAGTGATGGTATCAGTAGCTTCACACCACTTCCCCCCTCAGAGGATGCAGACAACTATGCTGAACAGTATGCCAAAGCAGTATACAAGCACCTGTACAGCTGCATGGACCCAGCCATACCCAACAGAACTAAAACCTGCTCCTCAAGGAAACACAAACCTGTCTGGTAAACATCCTCTATCAACAGGCTTTACAACAAAAGGAAGAAACTGTTGTCCAAGGGTAAAAAGGAACAAATTCCAAATTGGAAAAGCTTCCTGCTTAGACTCAACAAGCAAATGAAATCACTAGTGAAAAAAAATGCAAAGCCAATTATGAATTGAAACTAGCCTCTGAAACAAAGGGAAACCACAAAGCCTTCTTCAGTTACATCAGGAACCTCCATGACAAAGCCCAGGTTTGTTCCGAATTAGTACTTAATGGTACCATTTACACTGATCCCATTGACTTAGCCAACCTGCTAGCAGATATGTTCAGCACAAACTTCAGCCCCCTGTCCCCCACAAAAGCCCTTTTGACATCCCCAGTACTTGTCCTGCACCTCACATCTCCACAAATCAAGTGTTAAAGGCTCTATCCAAGGCAAAGAACACAGCTTCCATGGGACCTAATAGTATCCCAGGCTGTATTCTGTACCATCTCCAGCAAGAACTAGCTTCACCATTGGGCACCCTATTCAACCACAGCCTAAGTACAGGCTTCATTCCAGCAGAGTGGAGAACTGCCATTGTCATCCCCTTGAACAAATTGTGGTGCCACTACTGACTCTGGAAACTATCACTCCATTAGCTTGACAAGTCTGATCTGTAAAGCCATGGAGTGCATTATTATGGATCTCATAAACAAGGACATAGGCAATATCCAAGCACTTGAACCCACCCAATTCAGATTTGTCAAGGGTAGATCTTGCCTGTTGAACCTGGTTGACTTCTTTGAGACTGTCACCAAGGCCCTTGATCAGGGAAAGTCAGTACATACAGCATACCTTGACTTGGCCAAGGTCTTTGACACAATCGCCCACTTGGGCATCATTGCAAAGCTAACACAACTCGACATAAATCCCTATCTCTTCAGGTGGGTGGCCAACTGGCTCACCAATAGGACCCACAAGGTCAGAATAGGTGCCTCCACATCCAACAGCAGACCTGTCACTAGTGGTGCTCCCCAGGGATCTGTCCTAGGACCCCTACTGTTTGGCATCTACTTCTCAGATGTCTAGGCAAAGACAAAAGGCTTTTGGCAAAGACAAAAGGCCTTTGGCTGACCACGTTTGCAGATGACTAAGTTTGGTGCTGTCACTGACTCCCCAAATGATGTTAACATACTGGTGCCAAACTCATGGCCTTAAGTTAAATGCAAAAAAAAAATGTATTATCATACCATTTGGCAAAAACATGGCCCCTACTGATTGCCACATTAACAGCAACCCCTAAGCACACAACCTGTGGTGAGACCTGGGCACTCAGGTTGACAACAATCTCACATTTGGCAGTCATGTAGCAGCAGTGGTCATAAAAGCCTATTTCTTGGTTAATCTCATAAGTAAAGAGCTTGCATCCAGAAAAAAAGAGGTTATTACCTCTCCATACTCCTCCCCCATTAGGCCAATAATTGAGTACAATGCCCCTTTTGGTATGTACCTCTCCAAACACCTGCACCAACTGGAAAGGCCACAGAAATACCTCACAAAGAGAATCCATGACCTCCAACACCTGTTCTATGTGGACAGGCTCAAATCACTATCACTCTGTTCAGTTTCATACAGATTGCTCAAAGGTGATCTGTGTCTCGCCTACAAGGCAATCTCGGATCCTGCCCTAGTAGAGATGCTCCATATCCGTAAGTCTAACTCCTCACGCATTATCTGCTTGAAAGGCCTAAATCTAATATGTGACATCAGCAAAACCTGCTGGAGAGACAGGTTTGTCTCTCAGAGGCTGCCTCTTCTCTGGAATAAACTTTCCATACACATCAAACAGAGTGTCTTGCTGAACCACTTCAAGTGCAACCTTGATGAGTGGATGGGAAACCACAAATTTGTCCCAGGGGTACCACCTGTGCCCATCATTGACAGGGGTGACAGGTGTTAACTTGGGGATAAACTTTTGACTAGGCTTGTAAAGGCCCCAGGGCAATTAGCCTAGTAACCTCTTATGATCCTATGAACAACCTCATGTTGATCCGGATGGAACACAGGAATGGTTAAGGAGAGGTGAATTTAAACCAAAAGACAAAAGGTTAATAATGGCATCCCAGGATAGTAGACTATGTGCATGTTGGTTTACAAAGTCCATTGAACATAGGTTTTGTAAAACAGAATTGGAAACAGTTGCACATCTTGTTACTGGTTGTGATATACTAATGGCAGAAGGACTGTATATTGAAAGGCATAATAATGTATTAATTAGGTGCAGTGGTGCAGTAGTTAATGTTGTCACCTCACAGCAACAGGTTCTCTGGTTCAATTTTCAGCTGGGGTGCCTTCTGTGCAGAGGTTGCATGTTCTCCCTGCATTCATGTGGGTTTCCTCTGGGTACTCTGGTTTCCTCCCACATTCTAAAGACATGTGACTGGAGTGTTTATCCCCCAGCCTCTGCTGAAAACAGGCTCTGTGTAGCCTAGTCAGACATTCTCAGTCAACAAATGTAAAATAAATTAAGACTGTTGCATTGGGGATTGTGCAAACATTACACTATTGAAGTATCTGAAAAACATTGGAAACATGAGCCACAAAGCATTACAAAAAATAATGAAGTTTTTATCAGATGGGATCACCCATCACCAACAGTTCAAAAAATAGATGCGAAAAATCAGATGGAGTTGTCCATGAAAAGAAGACAAAAACAGCACCGATGATCGAAATCGCTACACCCAGTGACTGCAGTGTCTTACGTACAGAGAGACACAAAGTCATAAAATAGCAGGATTTTCAGGCAATGTGGAAGAAGGATGCCCAGACAGACAGTTCCAATAATAGTAGGAGCATAGGTCTTAAGAATATACAGCCGTACTTAGGTATAATACCGATACATGTAACTCTACCAATTGCAGAAGGAGTCATTACTGGGCACATTGTGAGTGCTGTGAAGAGCCTTTCTGGCTAACATCAAAGACTGAAACAATACTAATTTCATGAACTTTAATCATTCTTTAACTTAGGAATGAGGTCCATTCCCTTCTGGGTATTGGCAACCCAAAAGACGTGGAGAAATTAAGAAAAAAAATAATAACTGAATCTTTTTATGTATAGCTGAGACCATTAAGCATGGGAATATGCTTATGTCAGGAGAAGAAACAACATTCTGTGTCTCATGGACCTAGACTTCGTTTTAATTTGACAGATTTCAGTCTTGATTCATTTTCTCATAAACCCCCCCCCCATTCCTTCATACGGGGTACATTGCTCCCCCTGTAGTAACACATTGTTTCCCACTAAACTAATTCATACTTTGGTTCCCATATAGCATAGCGTACTGTCTCTATGGTTCCCATATAGCATACCTTACTATCTCTATGCTTCCCATATAGCATACCTTACTGTCTCTATGCTTCCCATATAGCATACCTTACTGTCTCTATGCTTCCCATATAGCATACCTTACTGTCTCTATGGTTCCAATATAGCATACCTTACTGTGTGTACACTATGCCCCCCACATGAAATTCACCTTCACGTTCTCTGTCATGGCAAGCTGCCAGCTGCACATTTTATTTCATTATTTGTTGATCTGTTTACCATTGTTGACCAGGTTCGACCCACTAGGCCAGTAACCTCTGTTTAGGAGAGATCTGAGGTGGCTCATATTGACTAGGGAAAACTTGGCAGGGTGCCAGAGAAATGTCCCTACTTGTTTTGTTCTGTGGATGAGAACAGAGGAATTCCGAGAGGAACAGACAAGAATGGCAGAAAATGGGAGACCAGCAAGTATCACTGAGGAAGGGGCCAATCTGCATAAGCCAATAGAAGAGATCACTGGGACTGAAATCAATGAAGGAGGCATGCAGAATTAAGTTAACAAAATGGTCGACAAAAATAATCATGCCGATAAAGCCAATTTGGCCTGACTACACCAGTTAAGACTTAAAAAGGGCATTCAGAAACAATGTAGCTGAGATACTGTTATGTCCTTTAAGCTGTAATTTGCATATTTCCTCCTGGGCCTCCACTACAGGAGGTTTAACGTATTGCACAGTGAAGACTTTAGCTTGCATTGGTCTTTCTCATAGTTTCATAGTTTCATAGTTTAGTACTAGGCTATCTGCCCTGGGGCATTTGTAAGCCTAGCCATAGTGATGTGGCTTTTGCCACCCCATGAAATGGTACAAAAATGCACAGAATAGATTTAGAATACTGTGCTTCTGTCTAGTAGTGACACAATGAAGGTCTTCTTATATAATAGACTTAGTTTACTGTGCCCCTGTCTAGTAGTGACACAGATGTGACCCCTGGGGTAAACTTACGATCTCCCATGCACTCATCAAGATTTTTCTTGAAGAGAGTCAGTGAGGGGCTCTGCCTAACATGAACTGGGATCTTGTTCCAAAGCATGGGAAGCCTCTGGGTTATGAATCTATCCCTCCAGCATGTCCTACTCATACTTGTGCCGAGGTTTAAGTCTTTAGCTCTCGTGGTCCTGATGAATTTGGATTTTTTGAGGTGGAGCATGTCCATCAGTTCCTGATTGGACATGGCCTTGTACGTCAGCAGAGATCACCTCTGAGCAGGCGGTATGCTACTGAATAGAGCTGGAGTTTCTTTAGTCTGGCAGAATAAAACATATGTTGGAGACCCTTGATTCTCTTGGTGAGGTACTTTTGTGGTCTCTCCAGCTGTTGCAAATGCCGGGTGAGGTACATACCAAATGGGGCATTGTACTCAATCATGGGTCTGATGAGGGAGGAGTATAGGGGTACAATGACATCCTTGGATCTGGATGTGAATCCCTTCATGATGAGGTGTGCAAGGTAGACTGTTTTTCTAACCACTTTGGCAACGTGGGTGTCAAATGAGAGGTCGCTGTCGACTTGGATCCCTAAGTCTCCGATTACTTTTTCTGTACTCAGTGGATTGCTGTCTATGTGATAATTTGTGGGTACTTTGTTTTTCCCAAAGGGGATGACTATACATTTTTTGGCATTTAGTTTAAGGCCGTGACTCCAGCACCAGTTGTCCATTTCTGTGAGGCCTTTTTGTAGGATGTATGTGTCCGCTGGTGTATCGACTATGGTGTCTAGTTTGCAGTCATCTGCGAACTTTGTCAGCCACAACCCTCCCATGTTTGCTTTAACATCTGAGAAATAAATGCCGAACAAGAGGGGTCCCAGGACAGATCCCTGTGGGACACCACTTGTGACTGGCTTTGAGTCTGACATTGCTCCAGCGATTTTAACTTTATGTGTTCTGTCCTTTAGCCAGTTTGCAACCCATCTAGTGACATAAGGGTTTACGTTTAAGCTGTTGAGCTTATCTATGATGCCTGAGTGGGGTATTGTGTCGAAGGCCTTAGCCAAGTCCAGGTAGGCTGTATGGACTGCTTTGCCCTCATCAATGGCTCTAGTGACTGTTTTGAAAAAGTCAACCAGGTTCAAAAGGCAGGATCTGTCCTTTACAAAGCCAAACTGGGTGGGGTCAAGTGTCTGTAGGTCCCCTATGTCTCTGTTTATGAGTTCCATAATGATTCTTTCCATAGCTTTGCAGACCAGGCTGGTTAAGCTTATGGGGCGGTAGTTCCCAGGGTCTGTAGAGGTACCCCCTTTGTGGAGTGGGACCACTGTTGCTGTATGCCAGTGATCAGGTACATATCCTGTAGTAAGGCTAAGGTTAAATAGCATTTTTATGTGCGGGTTTAGCTCCTCTTGGAGTTCACGTAGCACGCAACCCGGGATACCGCCAGGTCCCATTGATGCTGTGTTTTTAGCTTTGTTGAGGGTGGTTCTCACTTGGACATCTGAGATGACAGGGAGATTACATTCAGCTGGGATAAGTATTTCTTCTTTTGGGGGTGAGGGAGGGGAGAAATTTGCACTGAACCTGTCAGCCAGAATGTTGGCAATATCTGTGGGTTCAGTGTATTTTTTGTTGTTGTGAACTAACTCTGAGCATATCTGAGGGTTTCTGCCCAGGTTACTAACATAGCTGAAGAAGGCTTTGTGGTTATCTTTAGTGTCCTTAGCGATTTTTTTCTCAAAGTTGGCCTTGGATGTTTTTATGAGAGAACGTAGTTTTCTGCTAATGTTGATCAGAGATGTCTTCCCTTTATGGGATTTTGCTCTGTCGTGCAGTAGCTTCCTTTTTTTGTTATACAATTTGTTAATGGCTGAGGTCCACCAGACAGGACGCTTGCCTTTGGTGGAGAGGGACTTGGATTTATTTGGGATTGCATGATCCATGCATTCTTGGAGATGTCCATAGAAAGCATTTGTGAAGGATTCGGCATTGTGGGATGTGGTATCCACTGGCCCAGTGGGCTTAAAGGATACTATCTCAGTCTTAAGAAGAGTGAAGTCTGCTTTTGAGAAGTTTTTCACTGTGGTCTTTTGTGCTGGGGGTGGAGGTGGGATATGTATATCCAGGGTGATTAGTTTGTGGTCAGATCTTACTAGCGAGGGGTATACCTCCGGTGTGGAGCATTTTGTCCCCATGTTTGTGATGATCAGGTCTAGTATATTATCTCCCCTAGTGGGAGAGGTGACTAGTTGTTCCAGTGCATTTGAATTTATGAATTCCAGGAACCTTTGGGCTAGGGTGTTAGGGCTAGAATAATGTACCCAATCTATGTTTGGGTAGTTGAAGTCTCCCAGTATGATGGTATTTTGTGATACATTCATATCCTCCAATGTCTTCAGGAAGGCTGAGTGGGGTTCCTGAGATTGGGAGGGTGGTCTGTAACATGCTACCAGTTGTATAGCAGTTTTGCCTATGGTTAGTTGCACCTTTATGGTCTCTGATGCTTCATGTGTTGCTATTAACCTGGAGGTGTGGGTGTCCTTGATGAATATGGACACTCCCCCTCCCTTTGTGGTTCAGCCCGGGTTATGGGGCCGAAAAGCATGATACGAGGTATAGCCTGGTAGTGCTGGGGTGCTCTCAGGAGCCTTGAACCAGGTTTCAGTTACTGCACAGACGTCGATGTTCTCCATACTGAGGAGGGCTTCGCGAACATGCATCTTGTGGTTTAGACTTCTGGCGTTGAGCAGCATTACCCTTAGTTTTTTTCCATTTTTGTTTTCTAAGGAGGTGGGTTTGTCTTTTGAGCCTTGCCTAAAAAAGGCACTATGGGGGTGGCAAGAGCCTTAGTCAATATCTGGAAGCCCAGTAGTGACAGGTGCAAGCAGTCCCTTGCGAAGCAGCGTGGCTTGTCCAACATGTCATCCCAGGCAGACAGACATTGGATCCCCTTAGAATGATACCAGTACTTAGTTTATATAACAAAAAGTGTATAGCATACATTGTCATATTCTGGGTAACTCAGCATAGCAAGGTGTGCATAATTTTCCAACAAAGTAAGAAAAAAAAGAACTATTTGAATATATTTTCAGCATAATTTTGGGATCCATGTTAAGCCCATCTAAGATAGGTATCCTTTACTATAATAAAGGGAATGAGGATTAGAGTTAATACATGCTGTTGTGTGCTTAGCATTAATGCACTTTCCTTGGACAATGCAAAAGCAAGGCCAGTGTCAGCATTTTGCAGACCCTCCGTAAGCATTAACTCTGAGAAGGGCTCATTCTAGATAGGTTGCAGATGAGGGCAGAGCAGAGGTCACAATAAACCTATGTCAAAATCCATTTGTATAGTCTCGGGTGTGGGTCCACCAGACCCTCCAGAAGCTCTAAAGGTCTGAATGTTTTTGCAATGTATTTATGCCTTATTTTTGAAAGCTAATTACATATTAATTGCAACTTTACTACTAGCTAGAACAGATATGTATGTATGTATGTATGTATGCATGTATGTGCCCAGCATCATTATATATGTCCACAAATAAAAAAATATATACTAGAGACATACAATATAACATTTTACAATTGCTTATACTTACTTACCTTGCATACACAGAAATCAGATACCTCGTGGTTTGGTTTGGCCCTGCTCCACTCACCCATGCTGTGCTCAGGCTTGCTCCGCACCCCACCCTGCCCTCAAATCCCATACGACCCCAGTGCTGCTTAATTTAAAGCTCTAAAAATCACACTCCCTCCACTATAACCTAACAAAGATAACCTCCTAGATCAAACCCCCCCACCTTCCACTAATCTTCGTAGTCTTCTTAATTTACTCCTGCTCCAAATACAGTTCCAACATAATGCCCCAGTCAGGCACTATGTTACCCCTCAAACTACTGCTACTGTTTTCGCTGTTACCTCTGTTACTCATTCCATACCTCCTCAGCACCAATGAAAATCAGCCCTACCTAGGTGTCCACTACCCAGAATCCCAAACTATCTCTACATCAGTATCAAACAATACTGACCACTTCATGATTCCCCACATACCTGACCCCACCATTCCTAAAAACTACCACCCGATTAGACCCAGGTATAACAGCCCCAAAACTAAACATTACCAAAAATGTATAAACAAAATTATAAAACTCATAGTTAACTTACATTACAGCCTGACAATGGATGGAGACATCCACTCAAACCCTGGCCAATTCCCACCTGCTGATTCCAGTTCCCAAACTAATATTCCTTCTAACGTAACACTGGTAAATAGGCTCCCTAATTCTCTCCTGTCAACTATATATCAGATGCAAAAACAATCAGGTCCATAATCTGTATCCCCTCTTAGCAGTTTACTCCCCCGATGTGTTATGTCTTATGGAGACCTGGCTAAAACGGGTAACTAAAGACAATGAGGTAATACCCCTAGGGTACAACATACTTAGATTAGATCGCACTACTAGGAAGGGTGGTGGGGTAGCTGTACTGTAACAATGAGGTAATACCCCCAGAGTACAACATACTTAGATTAGATCGCACTACTAGGAAGGGTGATGGGGTAGTTGTACTGTAACAATGAGGTAATACCACCAGGGTATGACATACTTAGATTAGATCGTAATACTAGGAAGGGTGATGGGGTAGCTGTACTGTAACAATGAGGTAATACCACCAGGGTACGACATACTTAGATTAGATCGCACTACTAGGAAGGGTGATGGGGTAGTTGCACTGTAACAATGAGGTAATACCACCAGAGTACAACATACTTAGATTAGATCGTAATACTAGGAAGGCTGGTGGGGTAGGTGTACTGTAACAATGAGGTAATACCACCAGGGTACGACATACTTAGATTAGATCGCACTACTAGGAAGGCTGGTGGGGTAGGTGTACTGTAACAAAGAGGTAATACCACCAGGGTACGACATACTTAGATTAGATCGTACTACTAGGAAGGGTGGTGGGGTAGCTGTACTCTATAAAAATACACTAGATGTTACTATGGTCTCCCTACAACCACCCTAGTTTAATAATGCAATAATTCTTATTACCAAACTACAGATAAACAATAACAAATGCATAAACATTGTCTGTGTTTACATTCCCCAAGGTAATAATATAAACACCCTAGAGGACATCCTCCACTGGTTATCCAGTACCTACCCCAAGAAACTATGGTGCTTGGAAATTTTAACATTGATTGGAACACCTGTTCTTCGGAATCTCCTACAACCCATGTCAACCTACACAGTTTTACACAGCTCATATCCTAGATTGGATACTTATTAACAGCCACCCCTAAATGTACAAGTCAGGGACTCTCCCAGATGACCTAAGTGACCACTTACTTACGTACATTATCAAGCACAAAGTTGACAATCCTCACTAGACCACCTTTAAAACCATCGGATATAATAAGAACTTCAACTCCACCAATTTTCAAAATGAACTTAATCTTGCAATTGGTCAATCCTAAAGCACCTTTCCCTGGACGATGCGGTAGCAAACTTTAATTCCATATTCCTTACTATTCTTGTTTCTCACACTCCTGCTCACAACATTACAAACAAAACAAAAACTGCCCCATGGCTCTTAAAAGAGACAAAATCTAAAATCATAGCTAGAAATAAGGCATGGGACAAATGGCATGCCACAAAAGACCCACTAGATCAACTCAAATACCGACAGCAAAGGAATCACACAAAAAATCTATTATACTAGACAAAAACATACTACCATCTTCAACAAAAACATCACAACAAACCTCAAAAGTTTTGGGCAGGAATAAACAAATTCTCCACCCAGGACAGTCTTCTACTCCTACCCTGTCAGCTTCCAACCCATAAATCCCCAGAGGATATTACAAATACCTTCAATAGTTTCTTCACAGAGACTATCCAATCCCTAGCTAGCACTGGCACCCAGCTGCTCCAACCCCAATTCTGCCAGAGCCAATACCCCACTCTCCTTTAGCTTTCAGCCTGTTTCTACATCACATCAGATCTCTTATTACGAAATGAAAACCAAGTACTCTAGCAGCTGATCTCCTCCCACCAGAGTGTCTGCAAAAAGCAGCAGATACCATAGCATACCCCATCTCCAGCATAATCAGCAGAACCTTGTCTGAAGCCACCATCCCCTCCATTTGGAAAATATCTCATGTAATACCACTCCATAAAGGAGGAAACTCCTTCGACCTGTCAAACTTTAGACCCATAGCTATTCTGTCACTATTGGCTAAAATTATGGGGAAGTATGTCCATAAACAAGTTATGCATTATCTTACTCAGAATAAGCTGCTGATTAACTCTCAGCATGGTTTTAGGCCACACCACAGTATCACCTCAGCCCTCCTATCCTTCTCTAACACCATAAACCATAACCAAAATAATATCAAGCTTTCCTCAGCCCTCTTTTTAGTTCTCTTCAAGGCCTTCAATATGGTCAGCCACAAAATACCCATGCACACCCTTTAAGGCATTCTCACTAAATAGCCATGCACTTAGTTCCAATCTTACTTGTGTGGTAGACAACAAGCCATCCTATGGCAGGACAAACTATCAACCCATCTACCCATCACCCTCGGTGTCTCCCAGGGTTCCATACTAAGACCCAATCTTTACTCTCTCTTTATTAATGACCTTCCCACTGTCATCTCAGATGCTACCTGTATCCAATATGCAGATGACTCCACCTTGATTTGTTCAGCCACCTCCCCGACAGATCTAATGACATTAACCCAGAATACTTTCAATATAGTTGAAAACTGGCTCTCTAACCATCAGCTGATATTAAACCCCAACAAAACAAAGTTGCTTCCTTTCTCCCTCACTTGTAAGTCTTCCTCACTACTCAGTACCATAAAATTTAATAATGGTACCATTACCTCCCCAGATGCGCAAACCAAACTCTTAGGTGTCACAATAGTCAACACCCTCAAATTTGGTATCCATGTCAATCAAACTATCAAAACCAGTAACAAAAAACCTGGCTCCGTCTATAAGATCAGACCTTTCTTTACTCCATTTGCTAGGACGGCTATTGCTCATTCCCATCTACTCTCCACTCTTCTCTTTGCCTCCCCCCTACTCACTAATTTGAAAAACTCCACTCTTAGCAAACTCTCCGGCTTGTATAACCATATTGTTAGATTTGCAATAGGCATGGCCTATAGAACCCACCACTGTCACAGCCTAAATCTTCTGGGGTGGCTAGAATGGCCTCGCCTACTTCAGTACAACCAGCTTATAATTGCCCATAAAGTTTTCAACCACCCTGATAATATGCCTGCACATAAAATATCATCAACCCTTATAGCAACCTGAAGTCACTTTGCCCTTCTAATAAACTATTGGTTCAAACATCCAAAATCAACATCTCTGCTGGGGACTGTCTGTTTGCTAACTCTGTAACAAAACCTGGAACACTCTTCCTGCTGATCTTACTCTTGAACTCTCTCTTACTCGGTTTAAAAAAGGCTCAAGCTGTACTTTAAAACCCACTGGCTATGTCCTTGTTCAAACCCGCCTAGATCCTCCTCTATAGTCTGTAATCATGTTACATTGCCTAGTCAATTTGTCAACACTGTTTTAAAAATGTATGATTATATTACCTGCCTGCTCAACTTGAGACTGTAAACTGTGTGTAACTTGTAATCATTTTGTGATTTTTACTGTATGTTCTACCTTGGAGCTTTTCTCCCCAGGCCTCTGCTGAAAATGGACATGTATCCAGTCAGACTATCCCGGTCAACAAATGTAAAATAAATAAATATACATACATACATACATACAAATATTTCAAGCACTGGCATTAATGCTCTTCTAACTTGCCAATATACCAAAACACTTGTTCCTATAATAAGTGTCCAGTTTGTTCTTAAAAATACCTAAACTAGTACTTGCTTTAAAGTAATTTGGTAGTCTGTGCCATGCATCAGCTACTCAGTCAGAGAACCAATTAGTGCACTTCTCATTCCTATAGAATCTTCTACACATGTTGTCTGGTGATTCTCTAGTACTTTTTGATAACCCCAAACATTCCCAGAGGTAGTTGTCCCTAAATGCCCTATATACCTGAATAAAATTTCCTCTTAGATATCTGTAAGAGACACTGTATAAGTTCAGATATTTTAGTCTTTCATAATAACTTAGATTTTCACATCCATGGATGCCCTTGGTATATTTCTGCTGTACTCTTTCCAGTTTATTCATGCTTGTTTTCTTATAGGGTTTCCATATTGTTATTCCATACTCATGTTTGAGTCTAATGTAACTAACAAACAAAGACATCATCATTTAGATTTCCTAGACTTTATAAATCTTTTTATGCAACCTATAGTTCTATAACTATCATTAACCAATTGGTTGATATGATTAGAAAAACCCATAGCTGAATCTATTCATATACCCAGGTCCTTAAAGGAGTCTACAATTTCAATCACTGTGTGCTGTATTAAATATTCACCTTTCAATTTATGTCTCCCAAATCTCATATGCTTAGTTTTTTATGTTTTTATTGACATATTATTTTCCTGTACCCGAATGGTCAATTTAGTCAAGTTATTTTGCAGACATGCCTTATCTGTAACACTTGTAATCAGTTTACCCAATTTCAGGTCATCTGCGTATAGACTGTAGAAAACTTCAGATGAAAAAAGTTAGGTCTGAAAGATACAATCTAAACAAGTAAGGGCCTAGGACAGACCCCTGTGGGACACCCTGAGTGTAACCAAGGATTTTGCCTGCCCAGTTATGTTTTATACACACACACAGAAACACACACATACAAACAATAGCTCTGAAAAGCCAGGTAATCTTCAGAGAAACTGTGGAATACCAGACTATTACCTATGTCATGTCTTTGTGGTGCCGGAGAAAACCAGCACATATGGGTAAATGGACACAGTGACCAGGAGAATATGCAGACTCTACGTAGCAAAAGCTACAGTCAAGAACTCAGCCAAAGCAGTGCACTGTGAAATGGCAATCATTTGTGCTGGCCTGACCAGATCTCTCAGAATATGTGTCTCAGGCTGGTACGAGCCTAGCATTAAGCAGCATTTTACCTTCTCCAGGGATAATGCCACAATAAAATAAAAGAAAAAGCTTGACAAACCAAACCAAATGGAGTACCAGGGTCAAAGAGGCAAAGGAAAAAAAAACAGTCCAAACAATAGCGTACCACAATTTAATGCCACAATATGAACAAAAGATAATTGACTTTAATAATTGGCTTAGTTTCTGGTGTCATTCTAAGGGGGTGCAATGTTTGTCAGCTTGGATTGAGATGGTCAGCAGACCACTCTGCTTTGCCAGTGATGGACTGCACCTCTCCCACCTAGGCTTTTGAATATTAGCTAAAATATTGTCTTCCCCCATAGTGCTTTTTTAAGCAATGTCAAATTGAAAGCACTTCTGACATAGCAAATCAAAGCCAAGAAAATCTAAAGGTATTACTGCTCAATAATAGGAGTCTAATCAAAAACTCCACTACATAGAATCTCTCTTCACCATAGGGAATGCTGACATCTGTGCGGTCACTGAGACATGGTTTAAACCAACAGTGCAAGATTATTTTTTTTTTGTGTGTGTGTGTGTGAAAATGCCCCCAGCAGGATACATCTGGTGGCTGGAAGTACTCAGGCTCAAACCCTGTACCTTGGGTACAGGTAAAACGAGCCTAAAGTCCCTAGCCACCATCACTTGTGAATTTATGCTTCACATATTTGTTCTATTCCTCTGGTAAAACAAAACCTTTTATTCTAGCAATTTTCTAAGGTTATAAAATCAGTATTTGAAATGTGCCCATATTTTGGAGCTGTATTCCCCCATTATTGGCTTTGTTCTGTATCTTTGTGCTAAGAAGTTGAGAGCTATGATGAGAAGTAAGAACTGAATTCACTAAATGATAGCCATTTAAGTTGGTCTTCGTGTCTTTTAAGAAACTGCTGGTTTAGCTTAGTGGTATCTTGCTCTGACTGTAGTGCATATGGTTCTGGGTCCAAGAGTTAGCAGTGAAATGCATGGTGGTAACATAGCATTTTATGCAAACAACTTTCCAAAATTATACACGCAATGTTTAAAATGTGTCCCTTATCTCTGGCCTTTTGCCCCCCCCCCCCAATTGAAAAAAAGTTCAAGAAGCTGTGCAACATGCCTATGGCTAACACTACTATGATTCTGTATTTATATATTGTGTGTAGAGGTAGACTGTTATCATGGAAATGTTCTGAATAGGGCAGTTTTGTCATTATTGGTGCATGCATTTTGTTTCATTGCCTACTGGAAAGATGTTTAAACAAATTTAAAATAAACAAATTTAAAATGCGCTAACTTAAGTCTAACAAGTGTGCTGTATTATACAAGGAATATAATTTAATACAATCAGGAAGGTGAATCAAGGAATGCATGCATCTATGCATGGCCCTAAAAATGTGTTTCAAAACAGCCCAGAGGAAAGTGTGAAAAGCTCAAAATCATGGGCAAATTTTAAGCTTTACTCTTGTTACCAAAGCAATGGATGAAGGTAAAATAGTTCACACCACATTACCTTGACCTGGCCAAGCCTTTTGACACAATCCCCTACTCAGGTGTAGCACAAACGATGAATAATGTAGGAGCAAACACTTACATTGATCACCGACTGCATTGCCAACTTGGCTCACAGGATGCAGGAGATCAAAACAGGGGAAGAGACCAGTCACCAATGGAGTCCACCAGGGTTTGGTGCTGAGACTTTTTCTGTTTGGCATATACATCTCGAAAGTAAAAGGAAATACCAAAGAGCTTTGGCCAGCTAAGTCTGAGATGACTGCAAGCTAGGAGAAGTTATTGAATCCCCAAATGACTTAACCATCATGCAGGAAGGTTTGTCCCAAATAATAACTGGTATCAAAATCATGACAATGCCCTCTGAGAACTGATCCAGTAGTTTGGCATTTGGGAACTTGTGTATACAGTGACCTAACTTTTGACCAACATGTGCCTAGAGTCATAAGAAAGCCTTTCTATATTGCATAGCTTAGAAACAAATTGATTGTGACTAGATCTAGAGATGATGATGTCCCCCTTTACAAAGCTCTCATTATGTCAATCATTTTGTATAATGCCCACTTTGGCATGTATCTGTCCAGCCCCATGCAACAATTGGAATACCTTCAGAGATACCTTACTAAAAGGATACAAGTCCTAAACAATAGGTCTTGCATGAACCACCTCAAAGATTTATTACTATACTCAGTATCCTACAGAGTGCTTAGAGGTGACATGTCTGGCATACAAAGCATCCTCCGACATAATACAGATGGACCTACTGAACATCCGCAAGTCAAATGGCATCAGAAATACTTAGTCCGGGTATCTAAACTGAATGCTGTGGAGAGATGGATATATATCACAGAGGCTACCACTGTTCCAGAACAGACTATCCATAAAAATAAAGCAAAGCTCATCCATCCATATTCAAATGCAACTTGGATCTAAGGATGGGTAATAGAAAATGTACTCCAGGATTTCCCCTCATGCCACTAATGGATAGAGTCGGTTCCTAAATGCTGCATCCATTACATTGGCCCCTCAAATTATCTATGGTATGATCACAGTTGTTCTCACTAGGGCTAATATACAATTATCAGCCATGGGGATAGCTAAGACCAATCAGAAAATGTTAATTCAAGCACCAAAATGGAATTGTCTAAGCTTAAAATGTCCTCCAAGTGAACCTATGTTGTGGTAGCAAATAGTTATAAAAAAATTACCCTTTTTAATTCACTAAGTGCCCCTGTCACCCTCCACCCCCCCAGTCTTTAACAGCTTCCAGCGCCCCTGCCTTCCACACATTTAGACCAGCTAGTATACAGACAGAGACTATAGGTGGAGATGTCTCTACTTACATCAAAAATAAATATACCTCAAGGCTGTTCAAACAGAACAATGCACTTGAGCTGCTCCATGTACAAAACACCATAGGCAAAATCCAATATCACTTTCTTGCCAGATATAGGTCCCCATCTATGACCCAGGAAACCCATAGCATGTATTTAAAATTAATAGAAACACTAACCATCCAACCCAATACTATATTCATGGGCAACTTTAATTACCCCGCTATTAACTAGGAATCCTATATGACACTAAATGTACAGGCACAGAGATTCTTGGAATTTGTAAACACAAACTCCCTGAACCAGATAGTCAATACAGCAACCAGGGATGCAGCCATACTGGATCTGGTCCTCACTAAAATGGGAGAGTGCTGTACATCCCCTAGTGTAATGTCTTTCCTGTAAGGTCAGACCACAAAATAGTCTCCTTTGAGGTAAAAATAAAACCTGGACCCCTAGCTAAACCTGGAATATTCCGGAACTACTCTAAGGCTAACCTCTTGCTATTAAGGGATAACTTGGCAAAATTTCAAGCCCATAAACGCTAAGAACACTGCTGCCTATGCAGAACTGTTCACAGAAACCCTGAACAAGCTGCATAGAGGCAGCTGTACCCACAAAGAAGAAGTAGAAAACTAACTCAAAAAACAAACCACCCTGATGGAATCACAAAAAAAATTAAGGGTCTATAACAGAAGGAAGAAAATCATGGCAAAAATTAGGAGGTGCAGCACCAAGCAGGATAAAAGCACTCGCATCAAACTAAACAAAGACCTCAGAGGGCAAATAAAGTCTACCAAAGCCAAATTTGAAGTAAAGTTGGCCTCCCAGATCAAAGACAACCACAAAGCATTCTTTAGCTATGTCCACAACCTCAAAGGCAATGCACAGTTGTGTGCAGATCTCATTGTAAATGGAGCCACCTATACTGAGCCAAAAAATACAACAAACTTACTGGCCAATAAATTTAGCTCCAACTTTACTCTCTCTCCCCCTCAACCTTCCTGCAGGAAATTATTTATTTTTATTTTATTTATTTTACATTTGTTGACCGGGCTAGTCTAACTGGATATATGTCCATTTTCAGTAGAGGCCCGGGGTGAAAAGCTCCAATGGAATAATACATGTTTATACAGCAATAGGCCATACAAGATTAGAATTAAAAAAACAAAGTTAGACAATATATGCAATGTACCACTATGATAGAAGCAAACAAAGAGAAATAAGTCCTAATGTCTTTAAATGAAGAAATAATAATAAAAAAAATATATATATATTTTTTTTTTACCATGGTCGTACTGTGTATATGAGATAACATTTCACTACAGAGATATTAAGAAATGGAAAGTTATGAGGGTGTAGGGTAAGAAAAAGAGACAGAGTAAGAGGGAAAGTTAATCTGGGTTGGTACGGGCAAAGCCATTGACTATTGAGACGCATAGTCAGTTGTCTTTTAAAAAGTGAGAGTGTAGACAAAGATGTGATATCAGAGGGTAGTTTGTTCCACATTTTTCCAACAGAGTTGGAAAAGAGGCAGTCACCTGCAGAGTTATTGGGTTTGGGAGTATAAATCAGTAGTTTGTTTGAGGAGCGTAGCTGTTTCATGTTATTGTAAGGTGTAACAAGGTTAGAGAGTATTGGTATTTTAGCTGGTTGATGTAGAATTTTGTGAGCTATTAAAAGCTGTTGAAGTATTAATTTGTTGGTAAATTCAAGCCAACCTAGTTGTCTTAGGTTCAGGCAGTGGTGAGTTCGAAACTGGGATCCTGTAGCGAATCTAGCAATATTATAGTAGGATGTAGCAAGTTTCTTCAGGTTGCTTTTGGAGAGATTAGTATAGATGGGGGAGGCATATAGAAGAGTAGAGATAAAGTGAGATCTAGCTAAGATGATTCTTGTTTCATGTGTAAGGAAGGGTTTGATTCTGTAGAGGGAACCAATTTTTTTGTTAACTACTTTTATTGTGTTGTTGATATGTGAGTCAAAGCTTAGATTGTTGTCAACAGTTATTCCTAGTAATTTTGTTGTTGAGTCAGGAGAAATGAGAGTGCTATCAGTGGATGTGAGAGAGAAATTAAGTGGTGTACATTTACGGGTAGGTGGGAACAGTAACAGTTTGGTTTTCTTGGGGTTGAGGAGAAGGCAACGATCAGAGAACCATTTTTCAACACAAGAAAAGGCTTTTTGGGTAAGAGACTGAAGTTCATTTTGAGAGGTGGCAGTGCAGATTATAGTAGAATTATCTGCATATTATTTGCAAGTGGTGTTAGGGATAGCTGATTGGAGGTCATTAATAAAGATTGAAAATAAGAGGGGGCCTAGGATAGACCCTTGAGGTACGCCTAAAGAGATAGGTAGGAGATTAGATAGTGAATTATTCCAGAGTACTGCCTGCTGACGGTTGTCAAGATAGGATGTGAACCAAGTTAAGGAAGGGGTGTCAAATGAGAGAGATTTTAGTATGTGCAGGAGGAGTTTATGATTAACCATGTCGAAGGCTTTGGCTAAGTCAATGAAGATTGAAGATGATAGATAATTGTTGCTGCAGTTGTGGTTGATGGTGTTGGTAAAGGAGAATAAGGCAGTGGTAGTACTGTGGGAAGGTCTGAATCCATGCTGGTTGTTAGCAAGTAGATTGTTTTGGAGAAGGTGGTTAAGAAGTTGTTTGTGGATACATTTCTCCATAATTTTGGCGAGAGGTGATAGTAGTGCTATTGGGCGATAGTTTTAAAGGTCATTACATTTCCCCCCTTTGTGTAGTGGGATAATGTGAGATATCTTCCAGATAGAAGGGAAGATTCCTTCATTAATAGATCTATTTATCAGAATAGAAATAGGGTAAGCAATGGCTTTGGCTCCAATGTGCAAGAATTCAGCAGGAAGTTTGTTTGCAGAGGGGGTGGTAGGTTTAAGTTTTTGGAGCAGAGATGAGACAAAGGACGTAGATATAGGTTGTATGTGAAGAGTAGGAGGAGTATTTGTGGTAGGTAAGAGTAGTTTAGAGGTGTCAGGAGATAGGTGACTAGCAAGAGTTTGTATGGTATTAGTGAAGAAAGAATTGAAGTCATTGGCAATTTGTGTGGGATTGTCTGGGTTAGAGTCCTGAGGGTTGGGTGTGATAGACTGGCTTGGGGATAAGAGATTATTTATACTGGCCCAGAATTTTTTAGGTTCATTTTTGGAGGTTTGTTGTAATTGAAGGTAGTAGTTCTTTTTATCTGTCAGTATGGCTTTTTTTGTACTATTCCTATGCTCTTTGAAGTATTGGTGGTCTGATAGGTTTTTTGTGGTATGCCATTTTGCCCAAGATTTGTTTCTGCGAATAATTTTTTGCCTAGTACTGTTGGTCAGCCAGGGAGCTGCTTTAGCTTTGGTTCTAATAGTACGACTAGGGGCACGGTGATCAAGGACAGACAAAGTGGAACTGAAGTAATCTGCTGCCTCGTTAAGTGGGAGATATTTTATCGGGGACCAATTATATAGTCTTAACTCAGTTAGAAAATGCTCAATGTTAAATTGCTTTTTGAAGCGTAAGGTTCTGTAGGTAGTAGGTAAGATTAGGTTGGTTTTATGTCTAATAATATATGTTAATGAGTGGTCACTTAGGTCTTCTGGTAGGGCACCTGCTTGGTAGTTCTGTTGGGGAGTATTAGTGAGGATCCAGTCTAAGGTGGTTTCATTATTGTTGGTTTTGTTATTTCTAGTAGGACTATTGATGAGTTGTATAAATCCATATTGGTTTATATGGGAGTTGGGATTTGTATTGTTACAGGTATACCAATCAATGTTAAAGTCACCTAAGACTAATGTTTCTTGTGGGAGGTTGGTGGAGAGTGAACTGAGGATACATTCAAGGGTATTAATGTTATTTCCTGGAGGGAGATAAGCACAAATGATATTTATAGCTTTGGAAGTGTTGACTTGAAGTTTGGAGCTGATTATTTTGGCATTATTTTCTATGGTAAGAGTCAGATTGAGATTACTAAGCTGGAATTTTGTTTTGTATAGAATTGCTACCCCTCCACCCTTTTTGGCAGTGCGATCACGTTTAATGATGCTATACCCAGGTGGAGTGATTTCATTGTCTTTAATGGTTGGCTTGAGCCATGTTTCAGTTAAACATAAAATGTCAAATTGATGGATTTCTAGGAGGGCTTGGACTTGAGTGATTTTATTGCAAATACTTCGTATGTTTAGATGGGAAATAGTGAGAGAGCTGGTAGATATGGAAGATAATAGAGAATGAGGTTTGTCTTGTTTTCTGTGGACATTGGTATTGGTATGGTGTGGGCCAGGGTTAGGATGAATATCTCCGTCCAATAGTGAGTGGAGGAGTTTATAATATTTTGCTAGGGGAAGTTTGTAAACACAGTTAAATATTTTCCTAGTTTTTAGTTTGCTTGATTTGAAGTGTGCTAGTCTGTGGTATTTAGCTAGTGGGTAGTTAGGCTTATAGGTGAGATTTAAGAACGTGAGAGAGAAAGGAGATATAGATGTAGAGGTATATTTAGAGGGAAAAGGAAGAGAAGAGTTAAGTGGGTATCCGTAGGATGTTAAGAGGTAAGTAGTGACAAGAGAAGATAGAACTGATAAGGAGATAAGTAATTTACGTTGTGAAGGAAAGAAAGTTGTACACATTGTAATGATTGGGGTAGTGAACAAAGGGATGAGAAGTAGAGTGTGGGTACAGATGGGGAGGGGTAGTAAGGTTAGGTAAGTAGGGGAGGAGCTAGATTTGTTAATTAGTGGGTGTGTGGTACACTTCAGAGGTTTGAAGTGGATTACTGAGTTAACAATTTGAGTGGATTGAAGAAGACAGGGGTGTGTCTACTACATGAATTAGTGTAGGACCACTGGGGGTGGGTGGGAATTGGGGGCAGGGCAGGGGAGAAGAGTGAGCCCGCAGGGCAAATGGAGCGGGTTCAGACAGGTGAGCGAGAAGTCAGCAAAAACCTAACAGTAAGCAACTAACTGCTGTGTACCTTAGTAGGGAAGGAGTAGGTCTAGGAAGATAGGTGATGGTGGACGTGAATGTAAGTGGTAGTAGAGAGCAAAGGCAAGAGAGAGTAGCAGGGAGATAGGGCAGGAAGCCAGTTCACCAGCAAGGGATAGAGCATTGGCTTCTTTAGATACCAGGAAAGGGTGTAAGATTTAGGTGCTAACCTGGTTTAGAATGGTATCTAGTGGACAGAAAGAGTTACCAACAGAGGCAGGTGGGCAGAGAGAAATGTATCAAGGTTTGGGAAGACTCCTAGGGATAGTAGCAGGAGGAAGCACAAGAGTGACAAAAGCTTCTAATCACTAGGGGATAGAGAGGGAGGAATAGCTGCTAGGTATCCTGGCTGAGTTAGCATCTAGTACGTACTCTAGATATGTACAAGTGTTTATAAATTACCACTTTATTTGATAACACATACTTTCTTGCCTCCTTGTAAACAGGGTTCAATAAGCAGGATGGCAAGTCTTTAAGGTACAGAGGAGTAGTAAGGATTTGGTTTGCAGGGAGTCCTTTCACCAGGTAGGTATGTTCACAAGATATTAGTGTAGGTTATAGGTTTCAAACCTAGGAACAGAGGGGACAAGAAAAAAGATAGTGAAGAGGTGGAAAATACATTTAAATAATAAGGTAATACACACAGTGCATGCAGTTCAAAATAGGCAACAGGCATTTAAAAATACAGTCAGGGTAATACTCAGAGCAGCTTGAGTTCATACAGACAGTTGAAAAACAAACATTTCAAAGTAAGCAGATACAAAGCAAGGAATGGCAGCTTCTATTTAAACAAACATTTGAAAAGCATTCATGGCAATAATAGCAGACATAATGCTGGTGTCCCTGCACTTATTCAAACTAACAATGGTACATAGTACTCATACAAGTAGAGAAAGGTCTGAGCAATGTGTAACAGTTGAGTTAGGTAAAATACTTAAGTAATGCTACAGTATGGAGCTGGGTTAAGAGTGGTGTAAGCAAAAAAAGAGAAACTAGTGAGAGAGTAGCTATACACAGTACCAGTTTAGGTACCTTACCAAGTTAGCATATGTGCAGGACAGTTGTGAGTCTAGCTTAAAGGATATTGAATAACTCATGCATGATAGGATAAGTGGGGAGGAAATACCATGAAATATAACTCCCTCTGCTATCACTAGGGAACAGGTCCTTAATGTTCCCTCTAAGACCAAGAAC
Organism: Protopterus annectens; assembly: GCF_019279795.1. Lineage (NCBI taxonomy): Eukaryota > Metazoa > Chordata > Ceratodontiformes > Protopteridae > Protopterus > Protopterus annectens. The sequence goes on along the minus strand of NC_056726.1, from coordinate 981,621,058 downwards.
ACTGCATCAATGGCCAAGACAATATCCCAGGATGCCTTCTAAATAGCATGAAACATGATCTATCAGGGCCTCTGGAATTGCTATTTAACTGTAGCCTCTAAACAGGCTTCATGCCTCGTGAATGCAGAGCAGCAACAGTCATGCCTCTGCACAAAGGTGGGCCATCTACAGACCTTGGAAACTACACACCAATAAGTCTCGCTAGTCTTGTATGCAAAGCTATGGAAATGATCAATAATGATATAGTAAACCTCCAGACACTGGACCCAAACCAGTTTGGTTTTGTCAGGCGTAGGTCATGACTACTCTACCTGGTGGACTTCTCCGATAATGTCTCCAAAACAATGGATGAGGGCAAAATGGTTCACACTGTCTACCTTGACCTGGCCAAGGCATTTCACGCAATACCCCACTTAGGTACAAACTCATATGTCACCTATTGGATAGCCAACTGGCTCACAGACAGGACCCACAAAATTAGAATTTGGGAGTCCACCTCTACAAAGAGGCCAGTCAGAAGTGGGGTCCCTCAGGGATTAGTCTTTGCACCTCTCCTTTTTGGCACTTACTTCTCGGGAGTCAAGGCCAATGTCAGTGGTCTCTAACTGACTAAATTTGCAGATGATTGCAAATTAGGCGTGTCATTAAATCCCACACTGACACGAATGTTCTCCAGGAAGGGCTGATACAGACGATCAACTGATGTCAGAGCCATGGACCATAACTAAATGCCAAGAAATGCATAATAGTATCCTTTGGAAAGTCAGCTACTCCTGGTAACTATCATATTGACAGCACACTCCTTAGAGCTAACCCAGCAGTTAGGGACTTAGGGTCACACATAGATAGTAATTTAGCCTTTGACCATCACATGTCTACAGCAGTGATGAAATCATTCTATGTTGCACAACTTATAAACAAAGATATGGCATCTAAGGCCAAGGAAGTCATTGTTTAACTGTACTGACATTCATCAGACCTAACATTGAGTACAATGCCTCCTTTGGTATGTACCTTCCCAAGCATATCCAACAATTTGAATGTCCACAGAGGTTCCTCACTAAATGAATACAGGGTGTAAGTAATATGTCCTATTCAGACTGCCTCAAAGTCCTATCCCTGCATTCTGTCTCCTACAGGATTTTGGGGGGAGAATCATCCCTGGCATACAGGGCATTGACAGACCCCACTCTGATGGACCTCCTGCATATCCACAAAATAAACAGCACCGGAATTACTGTTCTAAAGACTTAAACCTTGTCTGTGATATAAATAGAACCTTCTGGGCAGACAGGTATGTATCAAAGAGACTACCTCATCTCAGGAACAGGCTCCCCATCCATGTGAAGCAGAGTTCCTCCCTAACCCAATTCAAGTGTAACTTGGACAACTGGATGGGGAACAGGAAATTCATCCATGGTTTAGCACCTATGTCTCTAATGGACACAAACAACCTGTAAATGGTTTATCTCCCACACCCCGTCTTACACTTATCAAGGGTATCTGAACTTGTTAGAGATGTGGGATGCATGGCTAAACTTAAAAAAGCCCTTGTGGTCATGTATGAACCTAAGAACTTATGGACAGTGCAAGCAATTATATAGTTTCACCGAGAGTGGTGCTACTGGCATCTACTACTCTGGTGAGCAGTGCTAGCATTGCTTTAGTTACACTGAGGCTGTGAGTGATGCCACTGGGACCTCCCACTATTGTGAGTAAGGCAGTCATGGCTATAGATATGTTGAGGTAGTGAGCGATGCTACTGGCATCTCCCATTATAGGGAACAGTGCTGGCATTGCTATTGCTACCCTGAAACAGTGACTGATGCCATTGGCATATCCAATTCTGGGGAAAAGTGCTGGCACTGCAATAGCTATTCTATGCCAGTAGGTGATGACACTGATATCTCCCACTCTAGAGAGCAGCGCAGGCATTGCTATAGCTATGCTGAGAAATTTAGTGATGCTACTGGCATCTTCAACTCTGGTGAGAACTGCAGGCATTGCTAGAGCTACAACAAGGCAAAAATGATTCTATTGCCATCTTCCAATGAGATGAGCATGGCAGGTATAGCAATTTATGCTGAGGCAGACACTGAGGCCAGACACATCTCCTAGTGTGGTGAGCAGGGCAGGCATTGCTGTAGCTACTCCTGGGCACTGAGTGATTCCACTGGAATTTCCCACTATGGTGAGTAGTGCAGGCATTGCTTGAGTTATGCCGAGGCAGTGAGTGATGGTACTGGCATCTGTCACTCTGGTGAACAGTGCAAACAATTTTGTAGCTATGCCAAGGCAGTCAGTGATGTCACTAGTATTAGCTAGTCTGCTAAGCAGTGAACACAGTGCTATAGCTACACCGAGGCAGTAAGTGATGCCACTGACATCTGCAACTCTGGGGAACAGTGCAGGCACTGCTGTAGCTACATCCAGGCAGTGAGTGATGCCACTGGCATCTCCCACTCTGGTGAGGAGTGCTGACATTGCTATAGCTACACGAAGGCAGTGAGTGATGCCACATACATCTTCCACATTGGTGAGTAGTGCAGACATTATAATAGCCATGCAGCGGCAGTGAGAGATGGCACTGTCATCTGTCATTCTTTGGAGCAGTGCTGGCATTACTATAGCTACACTGAGGCAGTGAGTGATACCACTGTCATCACTCACTATGGTGAGTAGTGCAGGTTTTGCTCTAGCTATGGTGATGCAGTGAGTGATGCTACTGGCATCTCCCTCTCTAGTGAGCAGTGCAGGTATTACTATAACTAGGCTGGCAAACTAATGATGGCACTGTCAGAATGTGATGAGTAGTGCAGTCACTGTGATACCTACACTGATGCAGATACTAATGCCACTGGCATTGCTGTCTATGATGAGACAGTCAGTGAGGACAGTGGCATCTCACAGTGTGGTGAGCAGGGAAGGCATTTATAAAGCTATTTTCAGATAATTTGTAATGCCACTGTTATTCCCACTCTTGTGAGCAGTGCAGGCATTGCTTGAGCTACACTGAGGCATTGAGTGATGGTGTTGACATCTGTCACTCTTTTGGGCAGTGCTGGCATTGCTATTATGCAAAGGCAGTTAGTAATGCCAATGACAATTTCCAGTTTGTCGACCAGTGCAGGCATTGCTATTGCTACACCTGGGGCAATGAATAATGCTACTGGCATCTCCCATTCTGGTGAACAGTGAAAGCAGTTCTATAGCTACACTGAGACAATGACTGCCAACATTTTCACCTTCCACTCTTCTGAGCAGTGCAGGCATTGCTATACTTATGCTATACTTATTCTGAAGCAGTGCGAGATGGCATTGGCATCTCTTACTATGGTGAGTAGTGCAAGCATTGCTATAGCTATGGTGGTGCAGTGAGGGATGCTACTGACCTCTCCCTCTCTGGTGAGCAGTGCAGGTATTACTATAGCTACATTCAGATAATATATGATGCTACTGGTGTTTCCCACTGTTGTGAGCAGTACAGGCATTGCTATAACTAGGCTGGCAATTTAGCGATATCACTGTCATCTCTCATTCTGATGAACAGTGCAGGCATTGTGCTACCTATCCTGATGCAGATAATGATGCCACTGGCATCTATAATTCTCTTGAACAGAGCAGGCATTGCTCTCTATGGTGAGGCAGTGAGTGAGGCCAGTGGCATCTCCCATTGGAAAGCAGTGCAGGCATTGCTGTTGCTATGCTGAGGCAGTGATTGATGGTACTAGCATCTCCCATTCTGGTGATCAGTGCAGGAGCTGCTATAGCTACTCTGAGGCAATGAGTGATGCCGCTGACATCTCCCATTCTGGTGTGCAGTGCTGGTATTCCTGTAGGTAAATTAAGGCAGGGAATGATGCTACTGGCATCTCCTATTCTGATGAGCAGTGGAGTCATTGCTATAGATACCCTGAAGCACTGACTGATGGAAGTGGCATCTGCCACTCTGATGAACAGTGATGGCACAGGTATAGCTACTCTGAGGCAGAGAGTGATCCCACTGGTATCACCATTCTGGTGAGAAGCACAAGTATTTCTATAGCTACACAAGATAGTAACTGATTTCACTGGTATCTCCCATTCAGGTGAACAGTGCTGGCATACCTATAGCTGCAACCTGGCAGTGAGTGAAGGCACTTGCATCTCCCATTCTGGTGAGTAGTGAGGCATTGATATAGCTACTCTGAAGTGGTGAATGATGACTCTGGCATTTCCTATTCTGGTCAGGAGGGCAGGCATTGCTATAGCTATGCTGAGGCAGTGAGTCATGTCACTGGCATCTGCCATTCTGCTAAAAGGTGCAGGCACTGCAATAGCTACCTCAAGGCAGTGTGTAATTCCACTGCATTCTGATGAGCAGTGCAGTCATTGTTTTAGCTAACCTGTTGCAGTGAGTGATGCTACTGGCATCTGGCACTCTGCTGGGGAGTGCAACTGTTGCTATAATTTCCATGTGACACTGAGTGATGTCACTGGCATCAAGCCACTTTGGTGAGCAGAGCAGGCTTTGCTATAGCTATGGTGAGGCAGTGAGCAATGCCATTGACATCACCCTTCTGGTGAGCAGGGCAGGCACTGGTTCTGCTACTCTGAGGCAGTGAGTGATGCCATTGGCATCACCCTTCTGGTGAGCAGGGCAGGCATTGGTTCTGCTACTCTGAGGTAGTGACTGATGCCATTGGCATCACCCTTCTGGTGAGGAGGGCAGGCATTGATAAAGCTATGCCAAGGCAATGAATGATTCCACTTGCATTTATGATTCTGCTTATAATTCAGTATTATATCCCAACCAAAAATTCAACCTAACCCCCCTTCTGATAACTCACCACTTGAAACTGCAAAACAGTTCAACTCTTATTTTATAGATAGTATTGCATCTCTAACCATGGATTCCTCAGCATCTAACCCTAACTCTGCCCAACAGCCACATATCACCATATCCCCTTTCACCTTCAAAACTATGCCCACATCCTATATAAAACTATTCTTTTACAAACATCAACCATGCTCTTCTTCAGTTGTTAACCTTCCAAGCGAGTACCTAAAAATATCAGCCAGTAGAATTGCCTATCCTGTCTCAATCAATCCTTACAAATAGGTCAGTCCAGGAATCCCATATTCCCTCTCTCTGGAAAAAGTCACACATTATCCCTCTGCACAAAAGAGGAAATTCAACTGACAATAACTTTAGACCTATGGCAATCTTATCTCCCCTTGCCAAACTACTTGAAAAATATATTTGAAAAGAATTTCTAGACTGTCTCCTGCATATCCTATACAACATGGCTTCCATATTTCCCATAGTACTAGCACTGCCCTTTTAACCTATATAGAAACTGTCAATAAAGCTAGCGATAACGGCACTAGTTTCTTCCTTATTCCTAGACTTGTCAAAGCATTTGACACAGTTTGTGACAGCAAACCTCCATTTCCTTCTTCTGTGTTTTAAAAGCTACCAGTCCAAAGGTATCAGTCAGTAAAATGGCACTCCATGGTCTCTTATTACCTCCTAGTCACCACTGGTGTACCACAGTGCTCTATTCTTGATGCACTCCTGTTTAACATTTTCACGAACACCCTTTATACTTCAAACAGCAGACCACAAAAATACAATACACAAATGATTCCACTTTCATTTGTACAACTGACAATATGGTAAGATTCCAGAAAATTACTCAGGAAGCTTTAACTGCCACTAAAACATGGCTTCATAACTCACAACTCATGCTCAACCCAAAAACGACCAAAATACTACTTTTTTCCTGATATCCATCTCTCATGAATAAACAAAATTTAAATCCTCTCTCTCTCTCTCTCTCTCTCTCTCTCGATAATACAACCATTGAAGGCAATTCTCATAGCAAACTATTAGTAGTGGTAGTGGATGGTAATCCTACATTCGACCTGTATATATAAAATTGTATAAGGAAAACTAATAAAAAGCTAGGGATGCTTTACAGAGCCAAAAACGTTCTCACCAATGCAACTAAAACTACACTTACCACTCGTTATCTCCTCCAAACTCTTCTTTATGTCACTCCCGTCTTTACTAACCGCCAGGCTTCACAAAAATTAAAACATGAAGAATGCTATAACAAAGTTGCTAAATTTGCAGCACATACCACTTGTAGAACCTACCACTGCATAGCACTTGCAATGTCTTTCGGCTTTTCCTGGTTAGGGGTCACCACAGTGGATCACCGGTCTGCAGATTGTTTCGTAGTGGAGTTTTTATGGTGTTGAGTTGCCAGCCTTGGCCCTACCTTCAGAGAAGGTACACACACACACACACACACACACACACACACACACACACACACACACACACACACACACACACACACACACCTACCTGCATGTCTTTTAAAACTCATTCGACCACAGGGAGGACATGCAGATTCTGCACAGAAGACACTCCAGCCAAGAATCAAACTGGAGAACCTCTTGCTGTGAGGTGACAACACTAACTGTTGCACTACCATGGCCAATCCGCTATCACTGTATAGCACTGAAAAGCCTAAATTGGTTAGAACTGCCACATCAACTACATATAAACATCTTCTTACCACCTATAAAATTATCCAGCATCCAAAATTCTTCTCTGTCTACAAACCTAGCAAATTGGCTGTGCATTGCCTGTACTTGTACAAGGTTGCTAAGGCCTGGAACTCCTTACCTTTATCCATCAGATCTATACCCTCCCTCCCATCTCTCAAATGACTCTGATAGACTTCCTAGCTAAATTCTGGCTCTGTTCTTGTTCAAAACCAGGATGTGAACAAGTACCTTTTCATTCCTTATACCTTCCTTAAACACTTACTTCCTTACTGCTATCTAATTCTCTTCCCCGACTTTCTGTCTAAATATACCATAAGCCTGTTTCTCCCCACACTTTATGTTGCAATTCCTGTTTGTATTAGACTAACTTACCTTTAATTTCTCTACAGACTTTCACATTTCTATAAATATTAAATGATTGTCATATACCTTGTACTGATTCTTTAACCAATGTTTTTATATTATGTCTAATTTGTTATAATTATTTAAACTGCAGATGTTTTTGTTTTATTTTTAAAAATTGTAAAATTATTGTTCTTGAAATGTTTTGTAATAATTTAGAGCTTTTCTACCCAGGCCTCTGCTGAAAATGGGCTTCTACCCAGTCAGACATTCCTGGTAATCAAATACCAATAAATAAATAATTTCTGACATTGCTATAGTTACACCAATGCAGTGATTGATGCCACCGGAATCACCCATTCTGGTGATGCTGGCATTCCTATCACTACACCATGGCAGGGAGTGATTCCACTGACATTTCCCATACTGTTGAGTAGTGGAGGTATTGTGGTAGCTACTATGAAGCAGTGACTGATGTGATTGGCATCTCCCACAATGGTGAGAAGGGCAGGCATTGCTATAGCTACCCTGTTGCAGTGATTGATGCCACTGTCATCTGCCACTTTTGTGAACAATGCAAGCACTGCTATAGCTACCATGTGGCACTGAGTGATGCCACTAGCATTTCTCATTTTGCTGTGTTGTGAAGTTATTGCTATAGCTATGCCAAGGGAGTTATTGTTACTACTGGCATCTCCTATTCTACTGAGCAGTGCCAACAGTGGTATAGCTATGCCAAGGGAGTAAGTTATGCTGCTGATATCTGCTATTCTGGTAAGAAATGCAGGAATATCTGTAGCTACTCTGAAGCATTGACTGATGTTACTGGCATCTGCCATTCTGCTGAATAGTGCTGGCATTCCTATAGCTACAATGAAGCAATGAGTGATGGCACTGGGATTTCTCTTTGTATTGATCAGAGGTGGTATTGCTTTAGCTACATTGAAGCAGTGAGTGATGCCACTGACATTTGCCACTCTGGTCATCACTACAAGTATTGCTATAACTACTATGTAGCACTGAGTGATGCCACTGCTGTCACCTACTTTGTTAGCAGTGCTGGCATTGCTATAGCTACATAGGTTCATAGGTTAGTACTAGGCTAACTGCCCTTAGGGTCATTTGAAGCCTAGCCAGTTACCCCATGTGAGAATCAAACCCTGCGCCTTCTGCCTTTAAAGTAAACACCTTAACCATTATGTCATCCTCCCACCCCTTGTGAGACAGATAGCAATGCAACTGGCATCTTCCATTCTGATGAGCAGTGCAGGCACTGCTATGGCTACATCAAGGCAGTGAGTGATGCAACAGGCATCTCACTTTGGTGAGCAGTTCAGGTATTGCTATAGCTATGTTGAAGCAGTGATAAATGCTACTGGCATCTCCCATTCTGGTGAGCAGTACAGGCACTCATATAGCTACTCTGAGGCAGTGAGTGATGCCACTGGCATTCACCTTCCACTAAACAGGGCCAGCATTACTAGAGCTAAGGCACAACAGTGAGTGAATCCACTGTAATTTTTCATTCTGGTGGGTAATGCTGACACTGCTATAGCTATGAGAAGGCAGTGAGTGATGCTACTGATATCTCCCATTCTGTTGAGCTGCAGAGACATTGCTTTAGATACCTGAAGTACTATCTGATGTGATTGGCATCTTCCACTCAGGTGAGCAGTGATGGCAGTGGTATAGCTACTCTGAGGCAGTGAATGATGCCACTGGTATCACTGTTCTGGTGTGAAGGGCAGGCATTGCTATAGCTACACAAGGCCGTTAGTTATTCCACTGGAATTTGACATTCTGTTGAGCAGTACAGACACTGCTATAGTTGACACCAAGGCAGTGAGTGACATCAATGGAATCTCACATTCTGGTCAGGAGTATTGGCATTCCTAGAGCTACAACTTGGCAGTATGTGATGCCACTGGCATCTCCAATTCTAGTGAGCAGTGAGGGCAATTCTATAACTACTCTGAAGCAGGGATTGATATCACTGACATCTCCCATTCTAGTGAACAGTGTAGGCACTGGTATAGCTACTCCATGACAGTGTCTGATGGCACTGGCATCTCCCGTTTTGGTGAACAGTGCTGGTATTGTAATAGCAGCACCAAGGCAGTGAGTGATGCTATTGGCATCTCCCATTCTGTTGATTAGTACAGGTATTGCTTTAGCAACACTGCTGCAGGGATTGATGCCACTGGCATCTTCCACTCTGGTGCGCAGTGCAGGTATTGCTATAGCGACAATGAGGCGGTGAGCATTTGTCCTACATACTGGTCACTGGAACTGCCAGGCCATGGTGGTGCAGGGGTTAGTGTTGTCACCTCACAGCAAGAGGTTCTCCCATTTGATTCTTGGCTGGACCACCTTCTGTGTGGAGTCTGCATGTCCTCCCCACAGTTGTGTGATGTTTAAAGACATGCAGGTAGGTGTGTGCGTGACTGGGTGTGCCTTCTTTGAAGGTTGGGCATCGGGCTGGCAACTCAGCACCATAAAAAGCCACTGCCGATCATTAGCGGACCAGAGTTCCACTGTGGCGACCCCTAACTGGGAAAAGCCGAAAGACAAACAACAACAACTGGTTGCCGGATCTGGTTTTTATTGATTTTTTATTGTTTTATTTGTGATTTCTGATTTTGGACTTCAGGGGTATTGCGTGCCTTATGTGCCTTCTTATTATCAATTGGAGTAGATACTTTTATCAATGGCACTGTGTAATGTGAACTTGAAAGTCAATATGGATGACAATGCCAACTAATAATTTTGATTGGCTATTGAATGGAAATACCCTCGCTAATTGGTGAAGAGCTAGCTATATTCCTTATTGCGTGTTAATGTGAATTCATCTCTTTGACTGGCTTTATCCTATTGGTTAAAATACCAAATTTAAGATTCTATTGGTTCTTCACAACATTGCGATCTTATGTAAAATAATTTCACACTCAATTATAATGATGTTTTTTACAACAGTTGTTTCATGGAGTTAGAATGTTGAGGTTTTCCTCATTATTCGCTGAAGGGACTAAATGTTTGATTTTAAAAGGCACGATCCTTACAATCTGCCCACAGTCCTTTCATTTCTTCAATATGCTACTGAGGCTGATACTAGGAATATTCTCAATTGGTTAATACATGGAAATATCCTTTTTGATTAGTATATGGTCTGTCAACATTTTATTGGCTGATAATATGATCTTTTAATTTGATTGTTTTTTTGAACTTATTGGACACTAAAGTCATCTTTAAGAACTGATTGCTCTTTACTTTCATTCATGGTTATATATATAAAATGAAAGTTTCTATTTATATGAAAATATAACATTAAGGTTGATGCTTTTCTGTATAAAAAGGGGACACAGTGTGTTATCCAGCCATTTGAAGAAGACATTTTGATACGTCTTTTGCTTGTTATAATTTTGGATGCTCTTTGTATTTATATGTTATATTTTATCATCTACCAGTGACTTTTTTTTTTTTTTGCTGTTATTGGCTGCTGTGTTGAAGATTTTTATTGTGAATTTTTATATACATTTTTGGAAGTTGATTAATAGGTTTACAATATTAGATAAGAGCTAATATAGGACCAAGCACCCACTGGCCAATGTTTAATCAGCATTATTTTGATTCATTAACAGACACTATTACTTATAATTATTGGTGAAAGGATACACAATTTCTATTGCATGATGCCATCAATATCCACCTTTTATTGGTTTACAATTATAAGATCTTACAATTGGCTATTAATTTATGTTTGTGCTTGTGATTAGTCCTGATAATAATGTCTATTATACTGTTTTTACAGTTTTAAAAGCTAACATTTTAGCACTTTTCTGTCATAAAATGACAGTATAGATTCAAATAACATTAAGTTGATCTGTTTAAAGTGCCCCATTTTTAAAGTAAAAGCATAATATGATACACAGACTACTATTTGTATGGATAAGACATAATGATACACCAACAAAACAGTATAACTACTGGCTTAGATGACATCAGTCTTCTCACTTTCATTGGTGAAATATGCTACACTATTATTGGCTGAAGACAGTGAGCATGTTATATGATGATTGGTCTGTTTTTATGTTTCATTAACATACCAAATTGTATTGGTCAAATATTTTCAGTGCTTTATCAACAGAATTTTATTGGTTATTTTATCATTTAAATATGTGTTTGTTTGTTTGCTACTTGATCTGAAGAAGGGTTATGTTAACCTGAAAGCGCTCATCTTTTTTATTAATAAAGCCTCCTTGTTTTAGCTGTGGCAGTCATGGTATCTTATTTTGGACATTTTTATATATATATATATATATATATATATATATATATATATATATATATATGCCTTTTCATTTTGAATTATGCAGATGACATTATGGTGGTCGTCAGAAATATTTGGGTAAAAAGTAATAAGTATCAGTCATGTACTGGGTATGGAGAGGTTAGATTAATAAAGACAAAAGCAAAGGTTTTGTGGAAGCCATAGACAGCATCATAATCCTCAACTCTTCTCTTAACATCTAATTTTCAGTCCACTGGAGCTTAATACTACAATTCCCGAACAGCTTCAAGTGCACAAACACCAAACAATTGTCCTTCCTCACTGCACTAACTCCTTTTTAGATGTTTTTTATGAAGATACCTAATGTATCTTTTCTTACCTGTTTGCACCAATGTACTACAGTTAGAAATTTGTCAGTGCTTCTGATATTGTTTGCATTTAAAGTGAGAAGTGAACCATTATCTGTTAACCATTTTATGAAGGTACTCCTTAAAATTTTTTTCCCTTTTAGTACACCTGAGTACCTTTATAAGTTTCATTTTCAGCATCTGCACATTGGTCATCTGCCAGACCTCTGCTTGTAAATGTGTCATCTCCTAAGCCCCTGCTTCTAACTGTGTCATCTCCAAGACCCCTGCTTATAAATGTGTCGTCTCCCAGACCCCTGCTTGTAAATGTGTCATCTCCCAGACCCCTGCTTGTAAATGTTTCATCTCCCAGACCCCTGCTTGTAAATGTGTCATCTCCCAAACCCCTGCTTGTAAATGTGTCATCTCCCAGACCCCTGCTTGTAAATGTGTCATCTCCCAAGCCCCTGCTTGTAAATGGTTCATCTCCCAGACCCCTGCTTGTAAATGGTTCATCTCCCAAGCCCATGCTTGTAAACATTTAATCTCCCAGACCCCTGCTTGTAAATGGGTCATCTTCCAGGCCCCTGCTTGTAAACATTTCATCTCCCAGACCCCTGCTTGTAAATGGTTTATCTTCCAGACCCATGCTTATAAATGTGCCATCTCCCAGAGCCCTGTTTGTAAATGTGTCATCTCCCAGACCCCTGCTTGTAAATGGTTCATCTTCCAGACCCCTGCTTATAAATGTGTGATCTCCCAGACCCCTGCTTGTAAATGTATCATCTCCCAGACTCCTGCTTGTAAATGTGTCATCTCCCAGGCCCCTGCTTGTAAGCGTTTCATCTCCCAGACCCCTGCTTGTAAATGTTTCATCTCCCAGAGCCCTGCTTGTAAACGTTTCACCTCCCAGACCCCTGCTTGTAAATGGGTCCTCTCCCAGGCCCCTGCTTGTAAATGTTTCATCTCCCTGACCCCTGCTTGTAAATGTTTCATCTCCCAGACCCCTGCTTGTCAATGGTTCATCTCCCAGACCCCTGCTTATAAATGTGTCATCTCCCAGACCCCTGTTTGTAAATGTGTCATCTCCCAGGCCCCTAATTGTAAATGTTTCATCTCCCAGACCCCTGCTTGTAAATGTTTCATCTCCCAGACCCCTGCTTGTAAATGGTTCATCTCCCAGACCCCTGCTTATAAATGTGTCATCTCCCAGACCCCTGTTTGTAAATGTGTCATCTCCCAGGCCCCTGCTTGTAAACGTTTCATCTCCCAGACCTCTGCTTGTAAATGTTTCATCTCCCAGACCCCTGCTTGTAAATGTGTCATCTCCCAGACCCCTGCTTGTAAATGTGTCGTCTCCCAAGCCCTGCTTACATGTGTCAGGGTACCAGAACTTGTCAGAGATTTGGGATTGCCTGGTGGCCATTAGCTTAATACACACCTATGAATCTATGAACACTGTATAGGTTAAAATCTGCCATCCTGTGTAACATCTAATATACACACATTCAATCTCTTCATCTTCCATTTCTTCAGTAATATTCATCTCCTGACCTACGTTTTGGAAGGTCACTCTCTTAACAGTTGCACATTATCAGAACTACTTGATATGTTAATATTCCCCTGTTTGAATTTTATTTTTATACCTAAATATTTAGTTTCAGAAACAATACCAGTCTTGAATTTTAAGTACTCTATTCTTTTGAATGTTTACATTTTAAACAAAATGACCTAATTCCACAGTAAACAATGTTTCTTACTCTAACAAAAACTGTATTAGTGCAAATAATTCAAAAACGTAACAAAACTCTATTTCAAATTTGACTTAAGGATCAAAAGCTCCAGAAATACCAAAAGTCTCAGTTTGAAATAAAACATCTATCAAAAGTGCAGTCTGTTTTGTTCATATCTTGACCACTGGATGTTTTGTTTCAGTACAAAGTCATAACTTCTCTTATACAGCAGCTGCCACTGCTGGAAAAAAAAAAGTTTTCTTTGCTTCTTTCACAATTTCCCAACTCTGGACTTTAGCATCATGTTCCTGTATGTGGTCCATCATTGCAGTGGTCCAGACAGTTATATTCTCCTGGCCCGAAAGATTCCTCAGGACAAATTTCCTCTCTACACAGTTCCATAGCTTTTGACCTTGACAAATCAATTTGTTCACATGGGACATGCTAATGTAACTTTTTTACATGGCAGTATCCAATCCACCATGTTGTACTGCAGTTACAATTTCAACATTAGAGTCATTTTGCTTAGAAAAACAGTTCAGCACCTAACATCCTCCAGTTTTAGCTGCTTCCTGCTTTTACCCCCTTCCCCCCATTTCCCAGATGGAAAATATCAGCACTCCATATCAAAAAGAGTAGATGCCTTTATTTACACATACAATATCACAGTATTTATATTACTTATACTGCATGCAGTATACGCACAAACTCAAACTTGTGCAATATTGTTTTGCCTTCACTCTTTGAGCTGCAACAAATATTTAATGTAAATTTGTATAGTTTCATTTTTCACTTATTATATGTATATTCAGCATGCCTAACTCCCCATGCATATAAATAACATGCAAAAACTGGTTTGTCCATACAATCCACTTCATTGTTTATACCTCCGTAATACCCAAAATACAAGCATGTTCAAGTAAATTGTTTAAATTCCACTTTTGACATATAGTTTTACTTCCCCTTCCCAAAATAGTTCTTACATTCTAGAAAAACAAGAAATATGCTATTTCTGGCAAACAATTTGAATGTTTCATATTTTAAAAGTTATTTTAACAAGCAGTTTTTGCAAAGATAATTTTGTTTTTTAATTTTCATATAAACATTGAAGTAATTTCTTTCTGAGCATGACAGGCTAACTTCATCTATTTGTTTGCCTTGGAACTTTTTCAATATATTTTACGTACTTTTTCATGTAATCTGCTCTCATTACTTTTATATACTTTTGCATAGCCATCTTAAAGTAATGTCTACTTAAATATATAAATCATTTTAGATTTGTATGGTAACAACCACTCAGTCCAATTTGAGCAACATTGCAATAATTGCTTTCTACAAGGTGTTGTTCGTTGTAATCACATTACATGTAAACAACACATATTCCACTGTCACTCAACTCCCTTGCGTTCTTTCCTAAATTCATTAGCACTAAGAAACCCCCAACCCCAATTTAGCAATGTCATCAGATAAATAGTAAATGCACTTTCAGTTTCTACTTTCATTCAACCAGGACCGCATATACCAAAATCAGTTTTCAAAATACCTATTTTAAGCAGATTTCCTCAGGTGACCTAATAGAATATTATAGTTCATATTAACATTTTTAATGTTTGACTTTACTCCATCTGACATCACAATTGACATCCCCTAAAATGATATCCAAATATACATCCATATGTTTGATTCCTCCAAACAGAAAACAAATTTTAATGTTGTATTGCATAAACAATTAGACTGACATATCACCATTTCATTTAACAGTCTATTGATAATAATCTACCTGGAATAATATATACATTTAATATAGTAACTTACGCTGTTACTATCAACATTTTAATGTCCAAACAAGGTTGTTCAAAATTCCATATGGCATTCCTTCCACCAAATGTTCAATTTCTTTTTTGCACCCTATTTAGCAAACTATTATCTCAGAAGCTAGATTTGTGGGAAGTGTTTTACACCACCTAAAAACATGGAATTCAGAAAGAGGCTTGCAGTTCATGGTTATTGCCTAACAGGTCAGTTAGTTATTGACCTGGTAAGAAAATATGATTCAGAGGTGGCTGCATTGAGAAAGACCTCATTGTTGGCACATTAGCATATTTATGGACCACACTCTAACCCACACTATAACAACAGCAATACAACTAACCTTTCATCTGAACAGATACAGTCAACAAACCTATTAGGACACACCCTCCCCCAGCACAAGCACCCTGAAATACACATACAGACTCGATTTTATACCTAACCCCTAGTTTCACTTCCGAGGCAGAAACACATTCCCATAACTTCATTCACATCCTGATACACATGCACATGCCCACACACACACAAACACACCCCAACCCTTAAGCTTTGCTGCATTTACCAGTCCACACATGTGCACAACTCCTCATACACCAACACACCCCAACCCCTCAAGCTTTGATACATTTACCAGTACACACACACATACACAAGTCAACATAAACTAACACACCCCAACCACTCAAATTTTGTTATATTTAATAGTCCACACACACGCACAAGTCCACATACATGAACAAACCCCAACCTCTCAAGCATTGCTACATTTACCAGTTCATACACATGCACAAGTCCTCACACACTAACACACCCCAACCCCTCAAGCTTTGCTACATTTACCAGTCCACATGCACATGCACATGTTCACATACAGTAACATGCCCCAACCCCTCAAGTTTTGCTACATTTAGCAGTCCACACATATGCTCAAGTCCACACATACACACTAACACACCCGAACCCCTCAAGCTTTACTGCATTTAAGAGTCCATACATATGCACAAGTCCTCACACACTAACACACCCCAATCCCTGAAGCTTTGCTACATTTACCAGTCCACACACATGCCCATGTCCACACACACACACACACACACACACACACACACACACACACACACACACACACACACACACACATGCTAACACACCCCAACATCTCAAGCTTTGCTACATTTACCAGTCCACACACATGCCCATGTCCACATACACTAACACACTCCAACCCCTCAAGCTTTGCTACATTTACCAGTCCACACACATGCCCATGTCCACACACACACACACACACACACACACACACACACACACACACACACACACACACACACACACTAACACACCCCAACATCTCAAGCTTTGCTACATTTACCAGTCTACATGCATGCCCATGTCCACATACACTAACACACCCCAACCACTCAGGCTTTGCTACATTTAACAGTCCACACATGCCCATATTCACACACACACACACACACACACACACACACACACACACACACACACACACACACACACACTAACACACCCCAACCTCTCAAGCTTTGCTACATTTACCGGTCCACACACATGCCCATGTCCACATACACTAACACACCCCAACCTCTCAAGCTTTGCTACATTTACTGGTTCACACACATGCCCATATCCACACACACACACACACACACACACACACACACACACACACACACACACACACACACACACACACACACACACTAACACACCCCAACCCCTCAAGCTTTGCTACATTTATCAGTCCACACACATGCCCATGTCCACACACACACTAACACACCCCAACCCCTCAAGCTTTCCTACATTTACCAGCACCGCAAGATTTACCATAGAAACAAAGGCATAACAATTGTGCTTACAATATTCACTGTTTTTACCAAAAAATCTTATGTGGCTGTGTGTGATAAAGGTAAGTGATTCCCAGAATCACTCAGTCAGTCAAATTGGGAGCCACTGATATTTCTGGAGGAGAGCACATGACTACTTAACATTAGCTATTCCCCCAGACTGCAGCATCATTGTGTAACTCTGCCAGTGTGAGCACCATCCAGGCTGGGGTGCATGAGGGAAAGACTTAATGGTGAGGTGGTCTAGGAGTGGGAAAAACTCACCAAAATGGGGAAAAGTGCCAGTAAGTGTTCCTCATAGCAGTAAACCTTTATGAATTACAGGCAGTCTATTTATCCTGTTCACATTTGGTGGGGGGGGCAAACATTAAACTTTCTTTGTTTGTAGTTGTTTAATTAGTCCCCCCAGTCTTCACCTAACAGTAATATCAGTTTTACTCAATCTCAGTATCTACAGAATTAGAAACATTCAGTAGATTTGTCACAAATGTCTGTATCACCTTCCTCTTCAGAATATGAAATCTAAATACCATCAGAAATGTTTAAACTCCCTTCTTCTTCAGAACATTCATTAGATATATCTAAATCCAAATATGAATGTCTACATAACCTTCCTCTTCAGAATATTCAGTATTAGACATCTAAAACATATTTCTGTCACCCTCCTCTTCAGAATATTCAGTACTAGACATCTAAAATGTTTGTGTCACCCTCCTCTTCAGAATATTCAGTATTAGACATCTAAAACATGTTTCTATCACCTTCCTCTTCAGAATATTCAGTATTAGACATATAAAAACATGTTCTGTCACCCTCCTCTTCAAAATATTCAAGCATTGTCACCTCACAGTAAGACGCTGTCTGGTTCAATCCACAGCTAGAGCATCTTCTGCGTGGAGACATGCGTGAATGGGCGTACCTTCGTTGAAGGGTGTGCATCAGGGCTGGTAACTCGGCATGTAAAACCGAAAGACACAAACAAAGGCATCTAAAACATGTTTCTATCACCTTCCTCTTCAGAATATTCAGTATTAGACATATAAAAACATGTTTCTGTCACCTTCCTCTTCAGAATATTCAGTATTAGACATATAAAAACATGTTTCTGTCACCTTCCTCTTCAGAATATTCAGTATTAGACATATAAAAACATGTTTCTGTCACCTTCCTCTTCAGAATATTCAGTATTAGACATATAAAACATGTTTCTGTCACCTTCCTCTTCAGAATATTCAGTATTAGACATATAAAAACATGTTTCTGTCACCTTCCTCTTCAGAATATTCAGTATTAGACATATAAAACATGTTTCTGTCACCTTCCTCTTCAGAATATTCAGTATTAGACATATAAAAACATGTTTCTGTCACCTTCCTCTTCAGAATATTCAGTATTAGACATATAAGAACATGTTTCTGTCACCTTCCTCTTCAGAATATTCAGTATTAGACATATAAAAACATGTTTCTGTCACCTTCCTCTTCAGAATATTCAGTATTAGACATATAAAAACATGTTTCTGTCACCTTCCTCTTCAGAATATTCAGTATTAGACATATAAAAACATGTTTCTGTCACCTTTCTCTGCAGAATATTCAGTATTAGACATTGCTTATTATATTATAAGACGGCTTTGTGACTACTCAACCACAATATCCATACAAAACTTAAAGCTATGTTGATCATTAGTATGTTATTTGCCTTGTTCAAAGCATATTCTCCACATTTTTTTCTAACTTGTGCAATAACTATGTTGGCATAATGTTTAAGGTCTTTACCTCAAACACACAAGGCACAGGGTTTGGGTACAAAGTCTGATTGCAAACTAAGGTTATTAGCTAAACTTAAAGTTTCCCTTTCAGGCAGTTAGCCTAGTATTCACCTGTGAATCTAAACTCTTAGCTTGTGATACCTTATTCTTATAATATTGTGAATATTTTCAAGTATTGCTGAAGCCTGCTAGAGCTCAAAGTGTGAAACTTTCTTCATGTTTGAGGATCAGACACTTCTCTTGTCAGTTGGTTTATATTTTAGTCCTCTGAGATGTAATTTACCGTATTTATTTATTTATATTTGTTTCCTTTCTTTCTTTGTATTTGTTTTCCTGAGTAGAGCACTGATCTCCTTGAACTTTTTTCAGACTCAGATCGGAAGTCGTCTCTGGTTAAGTGATCTTCTCAAAGTCACAGACAATGGAGGCGTAGGGAATCAAACCTTGCACCATCTGACCACAGGAAACAACTTAAAAACTCCTTTACCCTCTAAACCAACTGCCTGACAAATAATGTTTGTTCATATTTTAATTTATTATAAAATAAAACCATGCTACATACAAAGCATTAAAAGACTTCATATTAAAGATTACATAATGGCAAACAACTCCATATCTGACCTCTGTCTAGTGCACGTCAAGATGAGTGCTTCATATAATAATTTATATTGCCATAAATTTCATATCCCTAAATGTCTTGGTAAGCAAGTACCACAGACTGAATTACTTAACCTCATATGAAAGCTGTCACCTGTGTCAACAAAATGCTGCTGGCCTTATGTGTGTAACTTCACTGGTTGCTGAGATGTTATAAGTGGTTTACAAAACATTACAAACTTAATTACTGTATTTACTACAACTTATACAATGCGTTTAAGACCTACAACCTAAAGTAGAGTACCCATATAAAAAGCTTGTGCCAAAGAGTTTGCCATGGACACTTCATGGTTGCAGAGCTATGAATATTTATTTAAAATATGAGGACATAATTCAATTTTTTTCAAATAACGTAGGCTCTGCCCATTAGAAGTTTGAGTGCTAGCTTACAAAGCTCCATTAGTGGTCTCCTGGACTGCATTCCTAGCAACAACCTATGAACATTTATACAATCCTCGCGATATCCAGACTTGTCATGACTCTTCCCTCCTTATCTGTATAGCATTTATTCTACTATCTTCTTTTTTCTAAACTCTGCAAAAAAGGTGGATTTTACATTGTACTATATGGAGCTGTCTGAAACTGACACACACATATTTCAGGCATAAACAGTAATACCTTTTGCCTGTCAATATACCAAACCTAGTTGTTGTTTTCATATAATTTGGCAATCTATTTCACGCATTAGCTATCTCAAATATCCAATTAGTAGCACAGTCATTCTTATCTAATTTCATACATACGTCTTCTGATATTCTCTACTCGTTGATAATTCCAAGCATTTCCAGAGGTAGTTGTCTCTAAATGCTCTATATAACTGAATAAAATCTCCTCTTAGATATCTATAACAGACACTGTACACGTTCAGATATTGTAATTTTTCATAATTTAAACTTTCACATCCATGGATGCCCTTGGTAAATTTCCATTGTACTCTTTCAGTTTTACACATGCTATTTTTCTTATAAGATTTCCATATTATTCCACTGTAGTTTGGGTATTAACTTACAATAATTTCATCATTTCACATTTCCTGTAATTTATAAACCTTTGTATATAGCCTATAGTTTGATATAATCAGAAAAACTTAAAGCTGGATATACCCATATACCCAGGTCCTTAAATACAGTTTCAGTGGTTGTATGCTGTATTAAATATTTGCCCTTTAATCACTCCCAAATCTCATCTGGTTAGTTTTTGATGTACTTATCAGTAATATTTTCCAGGATCCAAAGGCTCAGTTTACACAAGTTGTTTTGCTGCAGACATACCCTGCCTGTAACAGATGTAATTCATGTCCCCATTTGCAAGCCACCTGCATACAGACTATGAAGAACCTCAGATGAAATAAATCTGAAACATGCAACAAACAAATATGGGCCTAGGACAGAGCCCTGTGGGACACATTGATTGTAACCTAAAGTTTCATGCATCCGTTTGTTGTATGATACTTGCCATGCCCTGTTTGTAAGCAATGCAGATATCCATCTTAAGATTACATTGATACTTTTCTAATTTATTGAGACATGTTTTGTATATGGCCTTATCAAACGCTGAAACCAAACCTATATTAATTGCATTACAGCACAACTTTTCAATTATAGATATTATATCACAAAATATATTACTTGTAGCTATAGATCTATTTTTCAACATATGCAAGGTGATATATGGTTTCATGTCCTGACCCTTCCCATTCAGACCATAATCTATCTAAATTTACCTTCATTATTTATACACAAGTAAGCTTATGGAGGTGTAACACATGTATATGCCTCCAATCTTGAATCTCCAGATCCTCATGACAAAAATAACACACATTTTATATATATATATATATATATATATATATATATATATATATATATATATAAATATATAAAATGGCATTGTACATTTTTGCTGGGGGTTCTCTGATCATCACCATCTTGCCAACTCCCTGTTCATAGGTTCATAGGTAGGTACTAGGCTATCGGCCCAAGGGCCTATGCAAGCCTAGCCAACAAGGTTCCCTGGCTTACGCCACCCAAGAAAGTTATTTTCCTGTGCCACTGACGAGCAGAGACACAGAAGCGATCCCCGGGGTGTATTTCCTATTTCCCATCCACTCATCAAGATTTTTCTTGAAGAGTGCTAATGAAGAACTTTGCTTGACATAGATAGGTAGCCTGTTCCAGAGTATGGGAAGTCTCTGGGATAGGAATCTATCCCTCCAGCATGTCCTGTTTATTGTGGTGACAAGATTTAGGTCCCTAGAGCATGTAGCTTGGAGGGATTGGGATTACTTTAAGTGTAGCATGTCCAACAGCTCTGGGTTTGACATAGCTTTATATGTTAGGCAGAGATCGCCTCTGAGTAGACGATATGCTATGGTGTAAAGCTGGAGTTTTTTGAGGCGGTCAGTGTAGGGCATTTGTTTGAGTCCAGTAATCCTCTTTGTGAGGTACTTCTGTGGCTTTTCCAGCTGCTGCAGATGTCTTGTGAGGTACATTCCAAAAGGGGCATTGTACTCTATAATGGGTCTAATGAGTGATGAGTAGAGGGGAACAATGACCTCTTTTTTCCAGTATGAGAATCCTTTTATGATGAGGTGTGCCACATAGAAAGACTTCCTGACTACTGTGGCGATGTGACTATCAAAGGAGAGACTACTGTCCACCTGGGTCCCAAGGTCTCTTATCACGCATTCGGTGTTAAGTAGATTGCTGCCTATGTGGTAGTTCATGGGTACAGAGTTTTTACCAAAGGGGATGACACTCCACTTTTTGGCATTGAGCTTGAGGCCATGGCTCTGACACCAGGCATCTGTCTCAGAGAGGCACTTCTGTAGGGTGTTCACATCATTTGGGAACTTGACTATGGCTGCTAGTTTGCAGTCATCTGCGAACTTCATTAGCCAGAGGCCTTCTGTGTTAGCCTGTACTTCAGAGATCTGGTTTGAGGTCAGATTTGGAGTCTGCAACTTTTACAGTGTGGGTTCTGTCAGTGAGCCAGTTGGCAACCCATCTTGTGACATAGGGATTTATGCCTAGTTTATTGAGTTTAGCTATAATTCCAGAATGGGGGATGGTGTCGAAAGCCTTGGCGAGGTCAAGATAGGCTGTGTGAACCACTTTACCCTCATCTACGGCTTTGGTGACTGCCTCAAAGAAGTCGATCAGGTTCAGGAGGCATGATCTGCCTTTCACAAACCCGAACTGGGTGGGATCCAGAGTTTGGAGGTTACCAACGTCTTTGTTTATGAGTTCCATGATGATACATTCCATGGCTTTGCAGACCAGGCTCATCAGGCTAATAGGTCTATAGTTCCCAGGATCAGTGGTGGCTCCCCCTTTGTGGAGTGGGATAACCATTGCTGTGCACCATTCAGTGGGCACAAAGCCTGATGCGAGGCTATTATTGAACATGATGCTTAAGTGGGGAGCCAGTTCATTCTGAAGTTCGTGTAAAACGCAGCCTGGTATGTTGTCCGGTCCCATAGATGCTGTGTTTTTGGCTTTAGAGAGTGCAGCTTTCACCTGCGTAGTTGTGATTACAGGGACTCTGCATTCTTCCTGTATAGATATGGGCCCTTTAGGGGGTGGGGGTGGGGGGTAAAGTTAGCACTGAACCTATCTGCCAGGATGTTGGCAATATCAGTTGGTTCTGTAATTTTCGTGCCTTTGTGCTGTAACTCAGAGCAAATCTGGGTGTTGCCATTGAGATTCTTGACATAGCTATAGAATGCTTTGTGGTTGTCCTTGGAATTAGTGGTGATTTTATTTTCCTAGCTAGCTTTGGAGGATCTTATAAGGGATCTCAGCTTCTTACTGAGGCTGTCCAGGGAGCTCCTCCACTCATGGGATTTTACTCTCTTTTGCAACAGTTTCTTCCTTCTGTTGTACAGTTTGTTTATGGCAAGGGACCACCAGATTGGCTTCCTTTTTTTGGAGGATAGCGTTTTGGTTCTGTTTGGGATAGCACGATCCATGCACTCATGTAAGTGCTTATAGAGTGCATTTGTGTAGGATTCAGCAGTTGTAACTGTGTTGTCCATCTGCATGGGTGTCATGAAGTTCACTACTTCTGTCTCAAGAAGCATGAAGTTGGCTTTAGAGAAATTTCTTACTGCGGTTTCTTTAATGGGGGGTGGGGGTGGGATGTGGATATCGAGGATGATTAGCTTATGGTCGGATCGGACCAACGAGGAGTTGACTTCAGGTGTGGAACAGCAGTCACTCATGTTGGTAATGACTAGGTCTAGGATATTGTTGCCCCTGGTGGGGGTGTGGATAAGTTGATCTAGGGCATTGGAGTTTATGAATTCCAGAAAGCGTTGCACTAAGGAGTTAGTACATGAGTAGTTTTCCCAGTTAATGGTGGGGTAGTAGAAGTCGCCCATTATTAGGGTGTTTGGTTGAACCCTAATATTTTCCAGTACATCAAGAAAAGAGGAGTGGGAATCCTGGGGCATGGTGGGGGATCTGTAGCAAGCTACAATTTGGATTGCAGTTTTGCCAAGAGTTAGTTGCACTTGGATAACCTTGGATGCATTATGCTGAGCAACTAGCCTGGAGGTGTGGATATCCTTAATGAATATGGACACACCCCCACCTTTGTTGTTTCGGTCCAGGTTAGATGGCAGAAAGGTGTGGTATGAGTTATAGCCTGGTAGTGCAGGGGTGCTCTCTGGATCCTTGAACCAGGTCTCAGTCACTGCACAGATATCGATGTTCACCATTTTAAGGAGTGCCTCGAGTGAGTGCATTATGAAATTTAGACTTCTAGCATTGAGTAGCATTACCCTCAGTTTTTGCTTACCTGTTCCAGTTATGGTGGTGAATTTGTTACCTGAACCCTGCCTAAAAAAAGGCACTATAGAGGTAGCAAGAGCCTTAGCCAGTATCCGGAATCCTAGGGGTGACAGGTGCATGCCATCTGTGGCAAAGCATCGTGGTCTGTCGACCATGTCATCCCAAGCAGACAGATACTGGATCCCCTTTGAATGACACCAGAAGATTAGCCAATTGTTGAAATCAATCATTTTGTCCTTGTACTGCGGTATCATTCTGGGTGATGGCAGAATGCTACTCAGGGCTAGGGTTCTACCTGCCTGGGCTACAAAATTGCAGAGCTCTTCCATGTCACTTTTCATGTAGTCCAGGGAGGTACATCTCAGGTCATTCACACCAACATGGACAATGACAGAGTCATATTTGTACTTGTTGTGGAGTGACCTGAGTGCGTGGATTATGTGGTGGATCCTGGCACCCGACGGGCAGCTGACAGTAACCTTCTCCTTGTTTAGCCTGGTGAGTGGGACATCAGTGTGCCTGACTATAGAGTCACCTATGACTAGTGTGTTGGGTATGTTGTTTTGCCTTATTGGCTGTGTTTGAGTGGCACACTGAATCTGTGGGCTATGTGTCATTTGGGTTGTGTTGGGGGATGGAGGTTGCTTGTGTTTCTGCTTTGGAGGTCTCTGTTGCTTAGGCAGATTATTATTGAGAGCCTACGCAAATGTTTTTGAGTTTCTATGTGTGGATTTTGGTGGTGTAGATGTAGTGAGACTATCTTATGAGTGTGGTGTGGTGCAAATGTTTACCCTCTCCTCATGACTGTCAGATTCAGTCTTGGTTGGTGAGAGCTTTACCTCCAGTTTGGCTAGATAAGTGCATCTCTCACAGGTTATAGTGTTGGGTGGTAGGAGGAGAGGGTTGTCTGTGTACATGAGGCAATTTCTACATTGCCTCAAGATGCCCAGATTCATCAGATAGACAGGGGAGAACACTGGGAGCTGACCCTTGGACATGCCTGAATAAAAAAGTATTTTCCTCTAGATAACTGAGGAAAGTGAGGTTTGTTTGGGTCCAGTTTACATGGCTCTTTCCAATATAATATAATTTAATTTCAGTATCTGAAGCTATCCAGGTTCTAAGTTAACTTCTAGTAAGTAATCATTCCACAAACTGTTGCATGCCTATCTAACAAACAACGATTAAAGGTGAGAATAAAACTGTGCATCTTACGTTTGTAAGGTAAACACCTTAACCTTTATGCCTATCCACAGCCCCTTAGCATTTGTACCTGGATTGTATGAATACAATTTAACAACCCCTTTGTGGAGCCAAACTGGTTTGAATAAGATTTCATAAATTTATTTAACATTTAGTATAAAACCAACAACAGAATAAAGCAAGAAGATAGGTACCATAAAACTACTACTAAAAAGCATTTAATATAGCAAACAATACAAACAGTTCAGTAAGTTCTTTCATGTCAGCTTCATCAGGCCATATAAACCACACTAAAGTGAATCCAATATATACATTAATCATCAAATAATTATCCAATCAAATTAGCTCATACAAACCACACTA
Source organism: Protopterus annectens (assembly GCF_019279795.1). Classification (NCBI taxonomy): domain Eukaryota; kingdom Metazoa; phylum Chordata; order Ceratodontiformes; family Protopteridae; genus Protopterus; species Protopterus annectens. The sequence continues at coordinate 981,595,320 of NC_056726.1, read as the reverse complement.
AAGTGACTTCAATGTTTACATCAGTCATCAAATAATTATCCAATCAAATTAGCTCATACAAACCACACTAAAGTGACTTCAATGTTTACATCAGTCATCAAATAATTATCCAATCAAATTAGCTCATACAAACCACACTAAAGTGATGTTTACATTTCAGTCATCAAATAAAATTCCAACCAAATTAGCTCATACAAACCATCAATGTTTACATCAGTCATCAAATAATTATCCATCAAAATAGCTCATACAAACCACACTAAAGTGAATTCAATGTTTACATCAGTCATCAAATAATTATCCAATCAAATTAGCTCATACAAACCACACTAAAGTGAATTCAATGTTTACATCAGTCATCAAATAATTATCCAATCAAATTAGCTCATACAAACCACACTAAAGTGAATTCAATGTTTACATCAGTCATCAAATAATTATCCAATCAAATTAGCTCATACAAACCACACTAAAGTGAATTCAATGTTTACATCAGTCATAAAATAATCTAATCAAATTAGCTCATTCATGACACAACTTGCTAATTTGTACCTAAAATTAGGCTTAGATCTTGTACACATTTTCATATTTCATGTAGGTATTTACTCAAAATTTAATTTCATTCACAATACGATCCTGCCTGGTGTCCTGCAGAGTCCTACAGCAGAAGAGAGAGAAAAGAGACTTTGGACTAATTTATGTATTTTTTTTCTTGCTATTTTTGCTGTTTGTTGTTGTTTCCACCTAAATGCCGTGTGTTAGCGTTTTTGAGAGCTAGAAAGCATTTAAAAGCTGCCTACTGTACTTATTTGCTGCCTGCACTTTATAAAAGTCGTTTTTGTGTTTAATTGAATTGTTTAACTGTTGTAGGCTACACACTCAAGTGTGATAGCCATATCTGTGTCTTAAAAGTGTTTTTTATTGTATTTGCTGGTTTTTCTGAAAAAAAAAAAAAAAAAAAGAATCTACTAGTTTCCCACCTTTCTAAGCTAGTATAGTCCAGTTTTCAGATTCTCGCTGAATTCAGAGTTGTGTTACAAGTTTCTGTGTTGCCCATACCTTACTTGGATAGAAGGCAGTTTCTCTGTTCACCAGTGAGAGTGGGGAGCTTTGAACAGCCTATCTGTCCCTGGAGGAGTGGTTTCAACTCAGAATTTAGTAGTCTATTGGCCATTTTGGGCTAATTTCTATCTCTTTCATTTCCCTGCGATAAAAAACGCATTTGTGCGGTTTTGCACACTGGGCAGCACCGGTTAGCTAGGGTTAGACTATTCCTGGCTCTACGAAGTCTTCTCTTCAAATTTTCCTTGAAACTAGACTGATTTCCATCCTAAAGCACTCAAACCAACTGTTGCTAGGCCAGCACTTGCTCACAATTCATAGCAAGCACTAATAAACCCCAGCACTAGACCCCCCACATTCTCCGGAAGGACAAAGCTATCTATTCGTCCCCACTAGTCAGTCAGTAAACAGCTTACTCTAACTATTCAGGCATGTCCAAAGATCAGCTACAGGTGTACTTTCCAGTCCAGCTAGTGAACCTGGGCATCTTGAGGCAATGTTGCAACTGCCTCATGTACACAGACAACCCTCTTCTCCTACCACCAAACACTAAGATCTGTGAGAAATGCACTTATACAGCCAAGCTGGAGGCAAAGCTCTCTCCACCCAAGACTGGTACAGACAGCCAAGAGGAGAAGGTAATAACTAACAACACACCATATACACCCATTAAACCAGCACCTTCAAAACCCATGCATAGAAACATAAAAACATACTCAGAGGCTGTAAATAGAAATCTGTGAAAGCAACAGAGACCTCCAAAGCAGACACCCAAGCAACCTCCACCCACAAACACACACCATGATACACATACCCCACAAAATCAGTGTGCCACACAAACTTAGCCCTTAAGGCAAAACAACACACCCAATACACTAGTAATAGGTGACTCTATAGTCAGGAACACTGACATCTGACTCACTAGGTTGGACAAAGAGAAGGTTACTGTCAGCTGCTTGTCGGGTGCCAGAATCCACCACATAACACAAGCACTCAGGTCACTCCAGAACAAGTACAAATATGACTCAGTCATTGTCCATGTTGGTGTGAATGACCTGAGACATACCTCCCTGGACTACATGAAAAGAGACATGGAAGAGCTGTCTGATCATGTGGCCCAAGCTGGTATGACCCTAGCCCTGAGTAGCATCCTGCCTTCACCAAGAACGATACCACAGTATAAGGAAAAAATGATAAATTTCAACAGTGGCTAACCCTATCACACCACCAGACCACTAAGATCCAGAAACAAAAATCACTTGCAGATCACTAAAGCCAATAACTCTGCTGGTGAAGCACTATTCTCTTGCACCATAGCCAAATTATGGAACTCCCTCCCACCCACAATTACCTCCATACCATCATGCACCCACTTCAAAACTTTACTAAAAGCACACCTAAAAACATGCTGGCTATGCCCTTGCAACTCCCATTCTAATATCACCCACCTCATCCAACCACTACCTTTCTTTACACCCCACTAGCTACCTTGATTATAGCAATATTGGATGCTCATAAGCTTAGTACTTATTATACAGCAGGAACTTCTTATTTTAACATTTGTTAATGTCTGTTATGTACTTCACAGATAAAGATTCTAGTTGTCTACTGATGTACTATGTTCTTCATCTGTAACTATGTTTGTAATTAATTGCTATGTTAATCAAATTGTTAATTGCTATATAATCCAATGTAACTACTGTCTGTATATTTTAACTGTGGAGCTTTTCTCCCTGGGCCTCCGCTGAAAATGGACCTACATCCAGTCAGACACTCCCGGTCAACAAATGTAAATAAATAAATAAAATAAATAAATAAGTTGCCGGTGTCATTCAAAGGGGATCCAGTATCTGCCTGAGATGACATGCTTCACAAGCCATGATGCTTCGCAAGAGATGGCTTGCACCTGTCACCCTTGGAATTTTGAATACTGGCCAAGGCTCTTGCTTCCCCTATAGTGCCTATTTTAGGCAAGATTCAAAGGACAAACCCACCACCATAAAAAATACAAGTGACCAAAAACTGAAGGTACTGCTACTGCCAGGAGTTTAATCCTCAAAATGCACTCACTTGAAGCACGCCTTAGTATGGAGAACATCGATATTTTTTGCAGCGACTGAGACCTGGTTCAAGGCTCCAGAGAGCACCCCAACATTACCAAGCTACAACTCATATCACACATTTTGGCCACACAATCCGGACCGAAACACAAAAGGCGGGGGTGCATCCATATTCATCAAGAATAACCACACCTACAGGCTAGTTGCTCAGCACGATGCCTCTGAGATCATCCATGTGCAACTAAGACTGGGCAAAACTACATTCCAGATTGTAGCTTGATACAGATCACTCACCTTGACCCAGGACCCCCACTCCTCATTTCTAGAGACACTTGAAAAAATGAAGGTCCAACCAAACACCTTAATACTGGGTGAATTCAATTACCCGAACATTAACTTGGAAAATACTCCTGTACAAATTCCCTTGCCCAAGGAACTGTAGAGGTGGTGCTTCAGTAGCGTTGTCACCTCACAGTAAGACGTTGTCCTGTTCAATTCTCAGCTAAAGCGTCTTCTGTGTGGAGACATGCATGAATGGGCGTGCCTTCATTGAAGGTTGTGCGTCAGAGCTGGCAACTCGGCACGTAAAAATCTACTGCCAGTCATTAGCAGACCGGAGTTTCACTGTGGCGACCCCTAACCAGGAAAAACCGAAAGACACAACAACAACAACAACAAATTCCCTTGTCCATTGCTTCCTGGAATTTATAAACTCTAATGCCCTGGATCAACTCGTAAACACCCCCACCCAGGGTGGAAATATACTGGACCTTGTGATCACAAACATGGGCAACCAGTGTTCCATACCTGAGGTCAACCCCTCACTGGTTAGATCAGACCATAAACTAATCACCCTATATATCCACATTCCACCCCCACCCCCAATCAAATGTTTCCAAAGCAAACTTCACATTACTTAAGAATGAAGTGACAAAATTCATAACACCCATGCAAAAAGATAACACAGTCATGACTGCAGAATCCTACATGAATGCACTCTATAAGCACCTGGTGGGCCCCTGCCATACACAAACTATACAACAGAAGGAGGGAAATACTGCAAAAAAGACTAAAATCCCAAGAAGAGAAGACCACCCTGATCAGCACCAGCAAGAAGCTAAGATACCTCATAAAATCCTCCAAGGTAAGTTTCAAAAGAAAAATTGCCAAGGACTCCAAAGATAACCATAAAGCTTTCTTTAGCTATGTTAAGAATCTAAGTGGCAACTCTCAGATCTGCTCTGAGTTACTGCAAAATGGCACAAAATATACGGAACCAAATGATATTGCCAACTTCTTGGCAGATAGGTTCAGTGCAAACTTTACTCCCCTCTCACCTCCTAAAGCTCCATAACCCTACCAGAAGAATGTAGAGCCCCAGCAGTCACAGACACACAAGTAATGTTGGTTCTTTCCAAAGCCAAAAACACAGCATCCATGGGACTGGATGGCATCCCAGACTGCATCTTACACGAGCTCCAAAATGAACTAACCCTCACCTAAACACCCTGTTCAATCATAGCCTCACCACAGGCTATATACCCACAGATTGGCACATGGCAATGGTCATCCCACTCCATAAAGGTGGAGCCAATACAGACCCAGGGAATTATCAACCCATAAGCCTGACAAGCCTGGTCTGTAAGGCCATGGAGTGCATCATCGTGGAACTCATTAACAAAGACATTGGAAACCTCCAATCACTGGACCCTACCCAGTTTGGCTTTGTTAAAAGCAGATCATGTCTCCTAAGCCTGGTGGACTTCTTTGAAACAGTCACCAAGGCTATAGATGAGGGAAAGGTGACCCACACAGGCTACCTAGACCTCGCAAAGGCCTTTGACACCATCCCCCATTCAGGTATCATAGACAAACTCACCAACCTTACCATAAACCCCTACATCACAAGATGGGTTGCCAACTGGCTCATGGACAGAACCCACACAGTGAGAGTTGCAGGCTCCAGGTCTAACTCCAAACCGGTAACAAGTGGGGTCCCCAGGGCTCAGTCCTGGGACCTCTCCTGTTCGGCATACACTTCTCTGAGGTGCAGGCAAATACAGGTGGACTTTGGCTGACCAAATTTGCAGATGACTGCAAACTGGGTGCCATAATCAATTCACCTTCTGATGCAAACATCCTCCAAAAGGGTCTCACAGAGACGGATACCTGGTGTCAAAACCATGGCCTCAAACTAAATGCCAAAAAGTGCATTGTCATCCTTGTTGGTAAAAAACAAAGTACCCATGAACTACCACATAGGTGGCAGTCCTCTTAACACTGAAAGTGTTATAAGGGATCTTAGGATCCAAGTGGATAGTAACCTCTCCTTTGATAATCACATCACCAATGTGGTTAGAAGGTTCTTCTATGTGGCCCACCTAATCACAAAATGGTTTGCGTCTAGATCAGAAGAAGACATTGTGCCCCTCTACTCATCACTCATTAGACCCATTATTGAGTACAATGCCCCGTTCAGAATGTACCTCATGAGACACCTTCAACAGCTGGAGAGGCCATAGAAATACCTCACCAAGAGGATTACAGGCCTCAAACAGATGTTCTGTGCAGCCTGACCAAAGAAACTCTGCCTACTCAGGGGTGATCTCTGCCTGACATACAAGGCTATGTCAAAACCAGAATTGATGGACATGCTCCACATAAAGAAAACCCAATCTACCTCAGCTACACACTCTAGTGATCTAAACCTCACCACAACAATAAATAGGACATGCTTGAGGGATAGATTCCTGTCAGAGAGACATCCCATGCTCTGGAACAAGATTCCAATCTACATTAGGCAGAGCTCCTCGATGGCACTCTTCAAGAGGAACCTTGATGAGTGGATGGGAAACAGAAAATTTGCCCCGGAGATCACTTCAGTGGCTCTGCTGGACAGAGGCTCAGGGAATTAATCTAAGGGGTGGCAAAAGCCAATACATTCTGGCTAGGCTTACAAATGCCCTCGAGCAGATGGCCTAGTACCTACCTATGAACCTATGTACCTATAACTTGACTTTTCTTTCTATATGTGATTTGTGAAAAATATATATCAATACCTGTGCAGACAATGTTATCTAAGAAGGCTGTAAGTTCCATCAGTCCATGAAGATGAGTTCATTAGTCATAAGCAATTGTCAGTGGCATAGCAGATAGTACTCAACTCAGGGGCAAAAGGTTATGGGTTCTACTCCCACATCAAGTACATGGATTGTTGGTGCAGTACAACACAAGGGGGTGCTGTCCTTCAAAGTATGTTGTCCTTCAGATGAGACATTAAACAAAGTCCTCAGCTGCTTGCTTATGTCATTTCCAGGCACAGATCACCATTAATGACATCACTGTCTTCATTGCTTATGTCATTTCCAGGCACAGACCACCATTAATGACATCACTGTCTTCATTGCTTATGTCATTTCCAGGCACAGACCACCATTAATCTTAACATCACTGTCTTCATTGCTTATGTCATTTCCAGGCACAGACCAACATTAATTACATCACTGTCTTCATTGCTTATGTCATTTCCAGGCACAGACCATCATTAATGACATCACTGTCATCACTGCTTATGTCATTTCCAGGCACAGACCACCATTAATGACATCACTATCTTCACTGCTTATGTCATTTCCAGGCACAGACCACCATTAATGACATCACTGTCTTCACTGCTTATGTCATTTCCAGGCACAGACCATTAATGTTAATGTCACTGTCTTCATTGCTTATGTCATTTCCAGGCACAGACCACCATTAATCTTAACGTCACTATCTTCATTGCTTATGTCATTTCCTGACACAGACCATCATTAATGACATCACTGCCTTCATTGCTTATATGATTTCCAGGCACAGACCAGCATTAATGACATCACTGTCTTCATTGCTTATGTCATTTCCAGGCACAGACCACCATTAATCTTAACGTCACTATCTTCATTGCTTATGTCATTTCCTGACACAGACCACCATTAATGACATCACTGCCTTCATTGCTTATATGATTTCCAGGCACAGACCAGCATTAATGACATCACTGTCTTCATTGCTTATGTGATTTCCAGGCACAGACCAGCATTAATGACATCACTGCCTTCATTGCTTATGTCATTTCCAGGCACAGATAACCATTAATAACATCACTGCCTTCATTGCTTATGTCATTTTCAGGCACAGACCAGCATTAATGACATCACTGCCTTCATTGCTTATGTCATTTCCAGGCACAGACCACCATTAATGACATCACCGTCTTCACTGCTTATGTCATCTCCAAGCACAGAACACCATTAATCTTAATGTCACTATCTTCACCGATTATGTCATTTCCAGGCACAGACCACCATTAATGACCTCATTTTCTTGCTTATGTCATTTCCTGACACAGACCACTATTAATGACATCACTGCCTTCTTTGCTTATATGATTTCCTGGCACAGACCAGCATTAATGACATCACTGTCTTCATTGCTTATGTCATTTCCAGGTACAGACCACCATTAATCTTTTTTTTTTTTTTTTTTTTTTTTTATTTATTTAACATTTGTTGACCGGGAAAGTCCGACTAGGTTCCACAGATCCTGTTTTCAGCAGAGGCTCGGGGAGAAACGCTCCAGAAGCATGTCTTTAGAATGTGGGAGGAAACCGGAGTACCCGGAGGAAACCCATGCAAATGCAGGGAGGACATGCAAACTCCACACAGAAGGCACCCCAGCTGAGAATTGAACCAGAGAACCTCTTGCTGTGAGGCGACAGCATTAACCGCTGCACCACTGCGCCACCCATTAACGTTACTGTCTTCCTTGCTTATGTCATTTCCAAGCACAGACCACCATTAATAACCTCACTGCCTTCATTGCTTATGTCATTTCCAGGCACAGGCCACCATTAATGACATCACTGTCTTCATTGCTTATGTTATTTCCAGGCACAGACCACCATTAATCTTAATATCACTGCCTTCATTGATTGTCATTTCTAGGCACAGGCCACCATTAATCTTAACGTCACTGCCTTCATTGCTTATGTCATTTCCAGGCACAGGCCACCATTAATGACATCACTGTCTTCATTGCTTATGTTATTTCCAGGCACAAACCACCATTAATCTTAATATCACTGCCTTCATTGATTGTCATTTCTAGGCACAGGCCACCATTAATCTTAACGTTACTGCCTTCATTGCTTATGTTATTTCCAGGCACAGACCACCATTAATGACATCACTGCCTTCATTGCTGATGTAATTTCTGAGCACACAATTCTCATTTAGATGCCTTTTTAGCCATGTTGTCTGCTTCTGTTCCTCTTCTTCTAAGTTCAATTTCCAATTCTTCCTCTTAGCCTGCCCTTTGCCTCCTTTTTGCATTCTGTTGTAAAAATATTTTTTGTGATTCATCAATTTTGTTTTCCCATTTCCAAATTTGGCATCTTTAAGTAATACTGTGTCATATTTTTGCTTTATATCTTCATAGGATTCCGTAAGATCCTTACCACTCATAAACTGTCTACCACAAATATGTCAATTTAAGTGATGGTGAGAAAATGCAATTCAGTGTCAGCGATGGCTGCATTGAGAAAGGACTCATTAACATATGTCTGAATTGTTTTTATTTAATACAGCGCAGTGCAGTCTGACTGTGGTAGTATTCTCCCTGCTGGCCATGCATCACTTTGGTAAAGGTTTCACATACAATGCATTTCCAATGGTTCAATTGATTTTTTTGCCGTGGAGTTTCAGTTTGAAAACTGAATGTTTATGTGATTTTGCTTTTGCTTACTGGGTTTGTCCGACGACCTTTTTCAACAGAGACTGAGGAGAACAGCTCCAATATATTACAACATTTTTAAACAGATATTAGTAATATGCATGAACAGACATTAAGTAATATACATTAACAATTAGACCTAATTTGCTAATTAGATTACATTCACATAAAAAAACAGTTATTGCTGTATGAAATGTACTTAATCATTAGTAGATGTTGAATATTGATTATTTGAAGAAGTGTATTAGTGGGATTGTCAAATAGACCTGTGTGGTTGGTGTGTAGAAATTAAAAAAAATGGAGCTGAGAGAAGGACCTAAGTGCACCCTATAAAAGTGACGTACATCACACACTAGGACCTAGGACTAAATGTCCAAATTTAACAACCTCATGAACTGCTTTTATGTCTTTAGTTTTCCTGACATTACAATTCAGGTCCTTTATATATTAAAGGCAACATACTGCTTTAAACTTTTAAGCAATGCGTCTTTTTTGATGTCTGTATATGCCTCTACAACAGTATGTATATTGTATTCTATAGCCCTAAAATCAACAACTATAACTTTCTGGGATTAAATCATTTATCCATAACCTGAATAGCAGGTTTACATAAAAAACCAATACACACACGTAAGGTCACAGCTCTTACAAATAGACTGCTGAATAAAACAAAAATTAAAATGTTGCACAAAAGCATCCATCGCTGGATGCTTTTGTGCATGTGGAGCCTTATTGCCTTTGGTTGGGTCGCTGGATGCGTATGTACAACATTTTACATAAAAAAAACTGCTGTTCAACAATAAATATCCACCCCAAAATTCTACACTACAAACTCATCCCATGTTTATAGCTGTCCTTTTTGAGGTGTATAAACATTCAAAATTTAGCAGGCAGCATATATCTGCATTTTTTTCTTTTTTCAAAATCTGGTAAAGTCATTCTCGCTTCATTAACAGTATTAACATTCAAGAAACATGCAACATTCTTTCAGCTCAATCCAGACATGCCAGGATTTATGTTGAAGGTTTCTTTTGTCATACTGTTTACAAGTACTTACTACTAGACAAAACTGTGAAAAAGAAACATTAGCATTCTTGCTTGGTTCAGCCATTTTTTTCAGAATTAAATTTAACCCTTTGAAACCATTCAGCCCAAGGTAAAGTCTTTTACCAGCAGATGCAACAAAGAAATGGTGTGAGATAACACAACTTTCAAAAGACTTTCATAAATGTGCTCTTTACACATACGGGTATATAATGCCAGTCTTAAGGTGACTATAACATAATCCCAAGTACCTATTTATAGACTATATATTATGTTTACAATGCAAATAATCAATTTCTTGTATCTGTAGTAAAAGAAAGTAGTTCCTGCCCTTATCACACTGTACAATTTTACGTTGAAAATACTTGCATTGTTCGGTTTTCTTTATGTAGTTTTGGAACTCAGAACTAAATCAGAGGTCTTATGAAAAGGTTTTACAGCTGAACTGTTAAACTCAGTCATCAGTCCCTTAATGATGGACTCTGCCCCCTTGACATGACAATACACTTCTTCACATAGCTCTGCCATCTGACTACAATAGTCTCCTCAGTACATTCATCTTATAATACCAAATGTTAGATTGTTGTTTAGGGTTTGAGATTAGCATAATGGTTAAGATATTTACCAGTGAATGGGAAAATCAGAAATTTATGCCAGGCCTGGGCCTACATCTTTGAAAGACAAAGGCAAACAGTAACACCTAAACCCTGCCTCCTGATAACATCTAAAACTTTATTTATTTAACATTTGTTTACTAGGAAAGCCCAACTTGGAACAAAGCCAATTTTCAGCAGAGACCCAGGGAGAAATGTTCCAGATGCCTGTCTTTGAACTGTGGGAGGAAACCAGAGCACCCAGAGAAAACCCAGACAAACACAGGGAGGACATGCAGACTCCAAACAGAAGGCACCTCATCTGAGAATTGAATTAGAGAACCTCTTGCTGTGAGGTGACAACACTACCAATGCACCATTGCACAGTCCTAATAAATGGCTGTGACAATAGATGGCCATGATACATATGGACACAATTGGGTTGAATTACATGGCTAGACTTATAAAGGCCATGGTGTTAGTTAGCCTAGTATATACTTATGAAGTCATGTACCATTTCTTTTTAGATAATTCACTTTCACTTACAGTAATGCCCTGCACTTCACTACTTTTAAGACTTCTCTCCAATTCCAGTACTTCCAGGCCACCTGTGGCCACTCTATGACCAGCTAACAGGATGCTGAAACTCAGAACAAGTAGAAAGTTCCAATCCACTGGACACATTTTGTCCTAGTGAGTATGAATATCAGTTCAGATCTCCCTTAATAAAATACTATAATGTAATACTAAATATTTGGTAACAGTAGTATTCTAGCAGGACTAACCTGGTCA